>NC_079217.1:58023972-58197909 GCF_029633865.1 Lampris incognitus
CAGACCCTCAGCCCCCCTCAACAAGGCAAGCATGGAGAAGAACACCAGCAGCAGTGCCAACAGCAGCAAGGCTCCGCCTCGTTCCAGCTCGACAGGACTCGCACCTGGCGAATCTAAACCCAAAACAGATAGTAAGAATAATGGAGGATCCAAGTGCTACAAGCAGAAGCCTGAGCCCTCTTTCCCTAAAAGCGACAGCTTCCCAGGCCCACGTCACACCAACTCACAGAAAAGCAAGAATTTTGACGAGACCCCTTCAGAGAGGTGGAAGGCGACAATATGGAACTACAGGTAGAGGACGATGTGAGGAGGTAGCAGAGATGCGCCGGGCTGAGTTCAGCCTGGCTCAGTTTTCTGGACCCAAAGAGATAAGCTGCTGAACTTCACCTTTGAACCTCACGGTGGCAACGGTGGCATTGGAGAAGTAGGCCACTCCTGCTGGGGCTGCTGCAACAAGTGGAAACACAAGCACAAGCCCTTCAACAAGGAGCTTTTTCTGCAGACAAATTGCCAGTTGGTGACTGATGACCAAGACTACAAGGCTCACTTGACTGACCCAGACAGCCTGGTGAACTGGGACTGTGTACAGCAAGTGCGTATCTACAGCCATGAGGTTCCCTATTGTCCCATCTACCTCTACCCTCCTGTGGCAGCTCACAAAACTCGATGTGGACATAGCTTCTGCTGGCTGTGCATGCTGCACTATTTATCTTTAAGTGACAAGAGCTGGTCCAAATGACCCATATGTTATGAGGCAGTTCACACCGGTGACCTGAAAAGCATTGCTATGGAGACCAGGCAGTATGCAGTTGGTGTTCTCATCACCATGTGCCTGATGCGGAGAGAGAAGGGGGCTCTATTGGCTATGCCAAGCTCTCAGTGGGTGAAAGTGGAAGAACCTGTTCACTTTGGAGGCATGGCTCATAGCCAGTACACCCATCTGCTGTTGGCCTCGCCAGCACAGGTGCTGAGCCTGGTTTCTGAGGAGAAGGCTGCTCTGCAAGCTCAGCTCAGCCGGGAGGAAGATGCACAGGCCTGTTTCATCCAAAGTGCCTTCTTTCATTTACAGGATCGAGAGGAAGCTTTGTTGAAGCAACAGAAACCAAGCACTGGTCACAGCCTTGACCTGTCCTCTCTAACTCTGAAAGAGTCTCGTGTTGCGGAGGTGTTGGCCACCACCCTGAGCAGCACTATGTATGTGCTGCGATACTCCTCTGCTTTTGATGATGAGGTGGCAGAGCCCCCAGAGCATTCCGCTGGAGAGCAGCCAGAGTTCTCTGAAGGCCTCCTCGAAAGTGTGCAGGAGGAACCTCCCGAGGCTGTTGTGGATGCGGGATGAGAGCCCCAGCTGACTGAGATGAACCCTCACAGCCTTGTAGAACCAAGCCGCCCCCCAGCCAATGTGGCGCACAAACCCTACTACTTTTTTTTACCAAGCTGAGGACTGCCAGCAGATGTTCCTGCACCCTGTGAATGTATGCTGTCTGTTACGTGAATATGGCAGCTTGGAAGCCAGCCCCAACTCTATCACTGCCACAGTAGTGGAAATAGAGGGACACACAGTCACTGAAGAAATCCACAGAAGACGTCACTATCTAGCCCACCTGCCACTCACATTTGAGTTTAGCATCTGTGAGCTAGCTCTGCAGCCCCCCATTCTGTCCAAAGAAACTCTGGATACTTTTGCAGATGGCCTGGAGAAAAGAAAGCGCCTGAGACAGAAGAAAGCCATGGATGAGAAGCGCAGGGAAAAGCACATTGAATTTGAGGAGAAGAAGAAACAGGGTAAATACCCAGAGGTGCATATCAGCCTCGATAACCTTCAGCAATTCCCAGCATTTGGTTCACCTCCTAATAATACCTGCCCCCTGATCCAGCTAGATGTCACACTGGCCCCTCCCTCACAACCACTCAGTTGTAGCCCTGCTTCTGGTGGAATGATGTTTCCTTGCCTGAATGGGCAAAGCTTATCTTATTTATCTGAGCTAATACATCATCATACACCAGTCAAGGCACTCAGGTCAACAAACCATGTTCATGTTACATGTTCCCAGATCCAGGCTTAAGAACAGGGGTAAGAGAGCCTTTGCAGTGGCTGCCCCTGATCTCTGGCACAGCTTACCAGTACACATAAGATCTGCTCAGACCCTAGAGACTTTTAAATCTTTGTCAAAGACCCACCTCTTCTCGCTGGCATTCAATTCAAGTTGAGCTTGATACCATGATTTTATTGTGCAAATATACTTTTGCTTGTATGTTTTATTGTTACATTTATATTCTTTATTTTATTATCTCTTCTTTACATATACTTTTGTATTCATGTATGTCATTTATTTTATATTGTATTTTAAGCTTGTGCAGCACTTTGATTCAACTGTGGTTGTTTTAAATGTGCTATATAAATAAACTTGACTTGACTTAGTATCTTCAAACATGTCAGTCTACTTTAAACTCATACCATTATTAGGATGTAAAAGCAGTATTGTTTTAAGGAGATTTAGGACTGTTGGTTGAGCACAAGTATATTCGGCCCGATTAAATTGCGAATGTGCTCTTTGATCTCTTTAATTCTCATATTATTTTCATTGTGTCATCTCACCTATTGTAGAAATCTAAACATTACCCTAATCCGAGTTCATTGTTGCAAAACGGGTGAAACCAAAACTTTGCTGACATTTAAGGTTCGCTTGTTCAACAGATAAAGCAAAATTTGGGTCTAAAGATTTAAATGTTTTGTTTGAGGGTTCTTATATTCACCTGAATTTTGAACATATCTGTTGGCTAGTGATTATAATTAGTCTTTTGAATGAATAAATAATTATTTATTATGTATTCGTTCAAAAGAGCGAAATATGGACACAGAGAGCACGGATTACATGAGCTCCTGAAATTTTGACAATTTTGTTGGCTCTAAAATGAGTTAAATCTTTCAAAACCAGCCAAATGTAACAATTCCAAAAGGTAATTTAGTAATTAATAGTTGTAACGACAATTTTATTAATAGGACTCATAACACTACAAACCAATTTTAAATCTTGGCAAGCTAGCTAGCTAGCTAATGTCAGTGCATTTATGGAACTACCATCCACAAGACGCTACCGAAGAGAAAAGATCCAGCATTCAAATGGCCAAAACTGCAGGACTACAAAACTAAAAGAGCGGCAGCTACAAATTTGGAAGTGGAAACGGGCAGAACCACCACAGATTAAGGAAAGGATAGCTAACACTAACTGCTGGCAACTTAGCTAACGAGCTAACAAGAAAAGACAGAAATTCAAACGGGTAAAGCACTTTTTATTTTTTTCTCTGTTCGGAAGAAGAGAACCCTCATACATCATAGCTAGCAGTGTAACTTACTTTTTATGGCAAGAACATACCTTTCAAGAACAGTGGAACTCTTGTAGCTAGCTAACAAAATAACATCAACATTAGCTACTATTGACGTTAACCACCCCTCAGAGCTGGCAGAATTAAACATCCGTTTTCCCAGCCCCTACCTGACTGGCTGAAAATACACTGACCTGTTTTCAAAATAATTGTTGTATCTTAGCAAAATGGCCACAGCAGCGACAGCAGCAGCGGTACCGTGCAGTTCCCGTCCTTTTGAATGTCCAGCAGACATACACACAGAAAATGGCGGACAACAGTTTAGGGTGAAGCTCCAGAAAGAAAACCTAGAGACTCTGTTCAGAGACGGCTCTTTTACACACGCAACACAAATACACGGCATGCAACTTTCTGTAAACATCTTGAATATATCACCAAAAAAGGGATCGGCAAAGGCCGACAAATTTATGTTTTTGATGATGAAAACAAACAAGATAATTATGTACAATCTCTGTCTCGGTCCCCCCCTGTCTCTTTCTGCCCCCCTACTCTCTCTCTCTCTCCCTCTGTCACTCAGTCCATCTCTTTCTATCTCCATCTCTCTGCCCCTCTCTCTGGTTCTCTCTGTCCCCCTCCCTCTCTCTCTCTCTCTCTCTCTCTCTCTGTCTCTCTCTCTGTCTGTCTCTCTACCCCCGTCTCTGTGTGTCTCTCTGTCCCCTCTCTCTCTCTCTGTGTCTCTCTCTGCCTCCCGTGTCTCTCTGCCCCCTCTCTCTCTATGCCCCCCTCACTCTGTCCCTATCTCTGTGACACACACACACACACACACACACACACACACACACACACACACACACACACACACACACACACACACACACAGACAGAGCACATGGGATAAGTCAGATGGATGAGGACTCCTGTGTGTCACGTCCTCCATTCGAGTGACATGTTTAAATATGACCATGCTGATGCCTGACTTAAATTGAAGTGAAAGTGATTCCCACTGACAGACAGGTGGAAATGAATTAATCATCTTCACACCTCTTTTTTCTCTCACTTTATGTCTGTCAGACTCTCATCCCCACATCCCCTCTCAAGCCTTAAATTCAGCCTCTCTCTCCTCTGTAATCTGTCCGTCTCTCCTCAGGAGAGTGATATCTGGCTCTCTTTTTATCGGCCTTATATCTGTCTGTCTCTTTTTCACGCTCCCTGTCCTCGTTTATACATTAACCCTCTCGTTTGCCTTGTCCTTTTCCCTCTAATCTGCTTTTTATGCCGTCCATCCATCATTTTGTCGCCCCAGAGCCTGTCTCTCTCTCATTTACAGCCATTCAGACAGACAGATACCCAAAACACAGACGTTTTAATGACCAGACAGACGTGTGCAGTAGACACACTGATGGCATGCAGACAAACATGCAGACAGACAGGGAGGACTTCTAAAGGATGGTTGTGTGTGTGTGTGTGTGTGTGTGTGTGTGTGTGTGTGTGTGTGTGTGTGTGTGTGTGTGTGTGTGTGTGTGTAGGTACACACAGGGTGTTGTGATGCGTCTAGTGCAGCAGCATGTAGTTGGAGGGAAGGTGCATGTGTTCTTCCAACCCGCTTGTGTCCTTCCTGCCCTTAGCTTGCTGCCACTGGCTAGCCTTTGTGGCGAATAGGGAAGCATCCTAGCGTGTAACCCTTCCCTTGCCAGTACATAGCCTCTCCTTCACCAAGACTCCTGCCAGGCCTCCCCGTGGCCACACATGGTAACTGGGGTCTTGCGGCCCCAGGCTAACTTGGCAGGGGATCTCGGAGCAGCAGTGGGCTCCAGAGATATGGTGTGCAGGCCCACCCTGGTGGACACGCCCTGGCACCTATCAACCACTGCCCCGCTGCCTTGTGTGTGAGTCTGGGAAGACATAAGGCTAAGGGAGCTTACCCCAACAGAAAAGCAAGCTGTGGCGGTACGCTTCGAGGCGGTTTCCGAAAAACTGGATTTCCGGCAGCCCCCTGCAGTTGTGTGGAGGTGCCGGTCGTCTAGGGATCCCCCTTGCCATCGGAACCATCTCCTCTACAATCAAGTCATGTGGCGTTGGGAGAAGCGCACCCCCCATGCCACTTTAAAAACCATCTCTGCGCAGGTATCTTCTGCTATCTGAGTCCCCGACCTCACAAAGTCTGGCGGCGATGGAGTATCCAATGACGGGAGCAGGTCTGAATGAGCTGGGAGCTCTTAGTTGGAACTCTGCACGCCAGCGGCACAGCGCAACGGTCGTTAGCAGCTGGGATTGAGTGGCAGCTGTTTCCGGCAGACCCCTGTGCGTCTGAGCAGCCCTATTGAGGGACCGCACTGCTCACCCCTTTCAGGGAACGGCCTAGAAAAGGTGGCCCAAAAATTGCTCACTCAACACTGCGCCTGGGCAGGAAACCGCACCTGCCGGGCCATTCCACTATGGGGTCGAAAAACAAACATTATACCACTAAGATTTGCAGCATGGAACATAAGAACACTCCTGGACGTCAGCCATGGTACGGACAGACCTCAACGCAGAACAGCACTTATTGCTAGCGAGCTGAGGCGCTATTGTGTGGATGTGTCGGCACTCAGTGAGACCAGGCTCCTTGAAGAGGGCTCGCTCAATGAAGTAGGAGAGGGCTATACCTTCTTTTGGAAAGGATACCCCCTAGGAGGTCAACACATCCATGGAGTTGGTTTTGCAATTAAGAACAGTCTCTTACCCAAACTCGAAGAAACACCAGTGGGCATTAATGAGCGGCTTTATGACTCTCCGTATACCCCTTGCAAAATGTCGATACATCACCTTGTTAAGTGCCTATGCTCCAACTTTACCATATCATGATGAAGAGAAAGATCGCTTCTACCAGGCACTCGATGATGTACTCATCAACATCCCAAGGAGCGACAAAGTCATTTTGCTTGGTGATTTTAATGCCCGAGTTGGGAAGAATATGCAAAATTGGAATGGAGTGATTGGCGCCCACGGCATTGGAAAAGTCAACCCCAATGGCATAAGACTTCTTAGTCTGTGCTCGGAACATGACCTCACCATCACAAACACCATTTTCCAACAAAAGAATAAATACAAGGCATCCTGGATGCATCCCAGATCCAAACACTGACACCTGCTTGATTATGCTATCATGAGGCGGGTTGATCTTAAAGACGTGCTCCTTACAAGAGCTATGCGAGGAGCAGACTGCTGGACAGACCACCGTATGATCCTGACAAAAGTCAGAGTACATGTCCGACCCTTGAGACGCCAATCTGGGCCAAAAAAGAAACCACTCCACTGCGCCAGACTATCCAACAGCGACACCCGAAACACATTCCGTCGTTCTCTAGCCGACAACTTAGTTGACATTGAACAGCTGATCAACTCAGAGTCTGGGATGGATGAAAAGTGGACCTCTCTGAGCACCACCCTCTTTGACAATGCAGCCCAATCCATTAGCTTCAAAACCAAGAAACATCAGGACTGGTTTTCAGGACTGGTTTGATGACAATGCCGGAACGATCTCCACCCTCCTGGACAACATGCATAAGGCACACAGAGCTGCCCTCAGCAACCCACTATCCCAACCTCTCAAGAAAAAATGGCAAGACCTCCGCTCTGAGGCCCAAGCAACTCTGCGGAAACTGCAAAATGAGTGGTGGATTTTGAAAGCCAACGAAATCCAGGCTCATGCAGACAGGAACGACATGCATGGTTTCTACGATGCAGTTAAGGCCATCTATGGCCCCAGAAACTGCTCCCTGACACCCGTTAGGTCTGCTGATGGAAGAACTCTCATCAAGGATCAGGCCCTGTTAGTGGAGCGGTGGGCCGAGCATTTTAACACCCTGCTCAACCAGCCCACCCCAGTGGACTCAACTGTACTGGCAGAACTCCCTCAACAGCCTACCTTGCAAGACCTAGACCTCCCACCATCTTTTAAAGAAATCCTACATGCAGTCAAGACCCTGAAAAACAACAAAACCCCTGGACCTGATAATATTCCAGCTGAAATCCTTAAGGAAGGAGGCTACCTCTGTACGAGGACACTGTATCTCTATATCCTTGAGGTGTGGAGTCGCGAGTGTGTCCCCCAACAGTGGAAAGATGGCAACATTGTGGCCATTTATAAAAACAAAGGAGACAAATCCATCTGCTCCAACAGTAGGAGTATTTCACTGCTGGCCATTGCAGGAAAGGTTCTAGCCAAGATCATGCTCCACAGACTAACACTCGCAATAGCCGAACAGGTCATACCAGAGTCACAATGCGGCTTCCGAAAGGATAGAGGGACCGTTGACATGATCTTTGTGACACGCCAGCTCCAGGAGAAATGCAGAGAACAGCACAAGGATCTATACATAGCATTCATAGACCTCTCAAAGGCATTTGATACAGTTAACCGGGCCCTGCTGTGGCAAGTCCTGAAGAAATTTGGATGTCCACCCAAGTTTCTTACCATTCTTGGACAGTTTCACTCAGGAATGATGGCCCGAATGGTAGTGGGGAACCGCAGTTCTGAGCCCTTTGGTGTGCAGACTGGAGTCAGACAAGGCTGTGTGCTAGCCCCAGTCCTGTTCAATATCTTCTTAGTCTCTGTTACAACACTGTTACGAAGGAGGCTGGAGAAGCAGGCTGGAGTTACCATTGACTTCAGGCTTGATGGTAACCTATTCAACATCAGGAGGTTTCAGGCAACCACCAAGTTGACCTCTGAGACCATTATTGAGCTACAGTATGCCGACGATTGTGCCCTGGTAGCTCACGCACCAGAAGCTCTACAAAACACTCTGTCGGCAGTTGTAACTGCATACAGGAGAATGGGACTGATTATTAACACCCAAAAGACAGAGGTAATCTGTCAGTTGACTGCCGGCCTCCCAAACCACCCAACAACCTTCACAGCAGAAGGGCAACAACTGGCCACTGTTCCTGCCTTCAAATATCTGGGAAGTATGCTATCCGACACCTGCAAAATAGACGATGAGATTCAGCACTGCCTCAAACAAGCCTCAACATCTTTTGGCCGTCTAAGGAGAAGGGTTTTCTAAAACAGCAACCTCAATCTCCACACTAAAGTGCTTGTTTACAGAGCAGTGTGCATCTCCACACTACTCTATGGATGTGAGGCATGGACCATCTACAGCCACCATCTCAGAAGCCTGGAGGCCTTCCATGTAAAATGTCTCCAGAGGATCCTTGGCATTACTTGGGAGGACAGAGTGCCACACACAGAGGTGTTGGAGCGGGCAGGCAGCTGCAGCGTGGAGTCTACCCTAAAACACCATCAACTCAGGTGGCTTGGGCATGTTATTTGCATGCCCAGCGAACGACTCCCACGAAAAGTCCTCGACGGCCAACTACGCCTTTGTCAACGCACTGCTGGTGGGCAGAAGAAGCGGTTCAAAGATCAAATGAAGACCACACTAAAAAGATGTCAGATCAACCCCTCTTCTTTGGAGGAACTTGCTTTCTGCCGCACAACCTGGCGCTCTCACATCTCAGAGGGAGTGAAGTACATGGAAAACCAGCGCACACAACACCGTGTAGCAAAGCGTGCAAAGAGGCATGCTCGCAAAGCTACCACTACCCCCTCCAGCACCACTTTTACATGCCCGGTCTGCAACCGCAACTGTGCATCCAGGATCGGACTATTCAGCCACCAAAGGACCCACAAATAGAAGAAGATGGTCATCATCGGGGACGATGGACAACCAGCAAGCAAGCAAGTGTGTGTGTGTGTGTGTGTGTGTGTGTGTGTGTGTGTGTGTGTTTGTGTGTGTAAACTGGTGGACCAATCAGGCTGACCAATCAGGGTGATGCAAGGCAGCCATTTTGCGTGAGAACACTCACCACCAGGGTCCGAAATTAACTTATTGGCTTTCCGGCCAAGGGGACTGGTAGATGAAAGAATCTACCGGCCAAACATAGTTTTTACCGGCCAAAATAATTAGTAGCCTTTTTTGTGTGACATGCATATGTTTTCAGTACATGTGCTGTCAGTATTGGTTAATGTGTACCGTCTCTTTAAGAGTCTTCTGTTCACTGATGACGTCACGAGCACCACAGCGACAACACAGGAAGTGCAGTAGTCAACAGAAAACCCGATAAAGCCTCGAGACGTTTTGTTCACGATATCACTATTCTCTACATACATTTCATACTTTTGGATGCTCTGTCGGTATGTTAGTAAGTCTAAGTCACATTTGTTAGTCATATTAGTTTGGCTTGATAAATAGGTCGTATTTGATTGCAAGAGTTCATATTACATGTGCTGTTATTAGCGAATGCTAACGCTAGCGAATTAATTGGATGTGATAATCAGTTGTCATCGGTTTAGCCAAAATACTCACCTTAGTTGGTCAATAATAAAGGTGTATGCTAGAAATTGCATAGCAGTAACACACTTGAAACTCATGTATCATTTCATAGTCATTTTTATTGATGTATTGAACTTTGTATGTTTGTTGCGTTGTGTCTCTTGTAGTTTTACCCTACTTCCAGTCAACCATTAAACGGAGTGGAACTAAGCACCCTCTTCAGCGTGGTGATGGAGGAGGAGTTGTCTATCTGCCAGTTTATGCAGGGCGTATAGGGGTGGCAGAATAGCACATATCAATGGGAGAACAAGGTAATGTGTTGAATAAAAGCTTTTAAAAATGCGACAAGAGCAGATCTGAAGCAAAAATATTTTTATGTAAAATTAGTCAATGGTTAAAACGAGGACATGTTACAAATATGATTTCATGTTTTATTTGCAGTATTATTATAACTACTCGAGTGCTCCACATGCTCATCCCTAGTCCCAGACTCCTTCTCATTCTACAGCAGCCACTCTCTTTGCACCGTCCATGAAGTCTGGCCTCCTGCTCCTGACAGAGTCTTGGTGCCACAGATTAACAGCGCTGGTTGTTGGGTCATACTCCCTGAACCCCGGTCCCCAGTGGGCAACTGCATCGTCACAAAGCTGATGCTTAGACCGCTACACCACTGCGGACCCTGACCGCCAATCAGTTTTAACCTGTTTCATGGTGTTGAAGCTAGCACACAGCTAACGTTAGTGCAAGCTAGGTGTCATATAGTGCTAGCTGGCTAACGTTAGCTACAGCCAGCACTTTGTTTACGCTGTTTCAGGATATTTTGAGATGACAACTAATTTCACCTACTCGCACATCCATTCGAAGTCGGAGGGTGGTCTCGCCTTCTTGCCAATGGCATGCACAGTCCTAAACATGTTCTGCATTTTCATGCTGGTCTGCTCGGACATGGCTATTAGTGCCTTTACGGAGGATGTTGCGAGGACAGGCTCTGATAGAGCCTGAAAGGCATTCATACAGGTAATGTAACATCTTGAGGTCTCATGTTCCTTGATGTTTTCTACCTTCATTATCTTGTTACCGATGACAAATGAATTGCTACGGTTTTTGGGATACTGGCGACAGACGGAGCAACTCATTATCACGGTCTGTGCATTATACTCCAGCCAGCCTCTCGCAGCTCCTTTATCGTCATACCTCCACTTTTCACTAAACTTTATTTTTTTCTGTTTGGTGGTGATGGTGGCTTCTTCCTCCTCTTCGGGGCATGGTTGTCTTTTTGATGGTGGTTTTGCGCCTTCTAAATATCGCCACATAACTGGTGTTGCTCGCTAACGTTCGTTAAAAGAATAGAGTAGGCTGGTACCGAGTTTGACGGGTGCTGCTGTCGTTGTTCCTCTGGAGTGTGTGTGTAATGTTACCCGCCAGTAGCGTCTAGCAACATTCTAATACACTTTGATTGGTTAATTTCTGTTATTGTTGTTGTTATGTTATTGCTGTTGCTAAGGAAAGCGCGAGAGAGATGGGGGGGATTAAATTGTTGGATTTCATTTTTTTTGTTACTCGCCATGTGGCGGGTAGGCTTTTGAGATTTACTCGCCAATCAGAAAATCTACTCGCATTTGGCGGGTGACGAGTGTTAATTTCGGACCCTGCTCACCACACATCAGCTTGAGGTGGGGATGGAGGGCTCACTGAGCCAGTTACATGGGGGATGATTAGGTGCCCAGATGGAGAGAGCCAGGTTGGGAATTTTGCCAGGACACCGGGGAACCCCCTACTCTGCGATACGTGCCATGGGATCTTTAATGACCACAGTGAGTCAGGACCCCGTTTTTAACGTCTCATCAGACGGACGACATCTCCTACAGCACAGTGTCCCCGGTAGGGTTGGGCATCGTTTGGATTGTAATTATTCTGATTCCGATTCCGATTCTGCTTTTCGATTTCGGTTCTTTGAGAGGCAGAATTTAAACAGGTCACATGCCTCTTTCACAGAAGAAGAATTTATGTAAAAAAACAACTTTATACAAGCCATTCTATTTTAAGAACGAATCATTCATGTGAATGTGTCATTCGTATCTTTACATTTACAACAACTGTCTTCATACATGAAGATGAAGAAATAAGGACACGGTCACACCCTGGTCCCGACTACCAGGTATTAAACAGTTCTTGTTAAGAAACATGAGCATATCTGTCTTCTCGGGCTGTATACGCAAGCGTTCAGCACAGAAAAAACACAACTCAGTATTTCCATACAGTTTATAGCAACTCGCTCATGTATAAGTTGTTTGCTGTCTCGCTGTTGCGGATAAGACAAACGTTATTAATTTCACCTACCCAATTGCAACGAGGTGCCGCCATGCTGTTTGCTCAGGGTTGGCTGAAGAGGACGCCAAGGCAGGAGATGGAGACCGGCTCAACGTGTCAAACATGGTACTGTAGTGGTTATAGGGATACATAATTCCCTTTATTGAGCTAGTAGGGACGTTGTTTTACAGCTGCTGTTTTCTCGGTTCGGGTTTACTATGATACACTTCCGCTGCGCGGGTTTTTGTGTTGTTGTTGTAATGGTGAAGAAATAAATGGTGCACGTCGTGTAGCCGAAAGAGAAAGTTGTCACGACTCCTGCTTGAGCTCCTCTACAGTACACTTATTAATTTGTACACCGTGTAGGCGAATGTGTTTGGCCATATTTGTTGTGCATCCTCCCTTGCAAAAATTATTTCGTGCAAGGGAGTGTGGCAACTGTGCCAAACCTTAATTTTTCAAGGCAAAATGAAGTCACACTTTCGACCGCCACTTGCTCTGGTCCATGATGGCGCACATTTAACTTGCGGAGGCAGAAACTACGGGAGCCGCATGCCGCCACCACCACAGAAACTGAGACCAACTTTAGCGTGAGTGACATTTATTTAGGAACCAATAGGCCGAATCGAAATTTGACTTTCTTAATGATTCCTTTGGAATCAGAATTTTGGAAATTGTAACCGGTTCTCGGTGCCCAACCCTAGTCCCAGGGCGCTTCATGTTCCTGGGAAGGACAACGAAGCAGCGGACATCCTCTCGAGAGGCGGCCCGCATGCGGACAATTGGAGCATACCGTACTACTTACCCCCTCCGCTTGGAGGGGAATAGCTGTTTGGTCGCATGTGTGTGTTTATCTGTCCGCAGTTAATCTCGCAAACTATTCGACTTATAGGCCCCGATTGTACCTGACCAATTACCCCACTCTTCTGAGCCATACTGGTGGCTGGTCCACCCCCTCTGCCGATCCAGGGAGGGCTGCAGACTACCACATGCCTCCTCCGATACATGTGGAGTCACCAGCCGCTTCTTTTAACCCCACAGTGAGGAGTTTCACCACGGGGACGTAGCACGTGGGAGGATCACGCTATTCCCCCCAGTTCCCCCTCCGCCCTGAACAGGCGCCCCAACCGACCAGAGGAGGTGCTAGTGCAGCCAATAGGACATAAACCCACATCCGGCTTCCCACCTGCACACGGCCAAAGTGTCTGTAGGGGCACCCGACCAAGCCCGAAGTAACACAGGGATATGAACCGGCAATCCCTGTGTTGGTAGGCAACAGAATAGGCCATTACACTACCCGGACGCCGTAGGCCAATATTTTTTTGTGTACAGTAATGACTGTATGATGAAGACCCTTCCATGGTTGAAGTTTAGCTTTTTTATGATGTTTCCCGTTCAATCGACTTGGGTGCTGTACAAAAGTCTTCTAATGGCAAGAAAACACTGGTTTTTATTTCCATGTGTGTGTATCTGTCTACTGCTAATCTCATACTACTGGGCCTGTCAGCCTAGTAATGTTTGTGCACAGTTATGACTGTATGATCAAGGACCTCTCGTGGTTGTGGTGATTCACAACCTTTAAAAAAAACCTGTATTATACTGTAAGTAAGTGCTAACTCCTTAGCTGGTTTGTCACCTAAGTCCAAGCACCAGAGAAGAGAAATATGCCTGGCAGGGATCTGAACTCTGAGTGTACTCTTCTAGTTTTGTTTTTGAGTAATGCTTTAATCATTACATTACAGTCATTTAGCCGACGCTTTTATCCAAAGCGACTTACAATAAGTGCATTGAACGTAGGAAATCAGAGGTCATAATAAGTGCATCTAAAAAAGCATCTAAGAGCAAAACCAGTGCTAAAGTAAAAGTGCAAGAAAGAGATTTCTTTTTTTTATGGGTGAATACAATAAGTGCTAGGAACAAGTAACAGGGTAGTAGTTCTTAAAGAGGTGAGTTTTCAACCTGCGCCGAAGATGGGCAGCGACTCCGCTGTCCTGACATCAGTGGGGAGTTATTTCCAACACTGTGGGGCCAGAATAGAAAAGAGCCGTGACCGGGTAAATCGGCAGCAAGGGCCTCTGAGCGACGGGGCAACCAGGCGTCCCGAGGCAGCAGAGCGAAGTGGTCGGGCGGGGGTGTAGGGCTTGACCATGGCCTGGAGATAGGAAGGTGCTGTTCCTTTCACTGCCCTGTAGGCTAGCACCAGTCTTAAACTGGATGCGAGCAGCTACTGAGAGCCAGTGTAGGGACATGAGAAGGGGAGTTGTGTGGGAGAACTTAGGGTGGTTGAACACCAGACGAGCTGCAGCTTTCTGAACAAGCTCCAGAGGTCTTATGGCCGACACCGGGGCACCAGCAAGGAGGAAGTTGCCGTAATCCAGCCGGGAGATGACCAGAGCCTGGATGAGCACCTGTGCCATCTCGTCGGTGAGGAATGGGCGAATCCTCCTGATGTTATAGAGGAGAAATCTGCAGGAGCGAGCAACCGATTCAACGTTTTCAGCAAACGACAGTTGGTCGTCCAGGATCACACCCAGATTCCTCACTGTCCGATTTGGCGTCACCACGGTGTTGTCAGTGGTGATGGCCAGGTCTCGGTGTGGGCAACCTTTCCCCGGGAGGAACATCAGCTCTGTCTTGTCCAGACTGAGCTTCGGGTGGTGTGTCGCCATCCACTCTGAGATGTCAGTCAAGCACGCAGCAACGCGTGTCTCTACTTGTGTATCACAAGGAGGAAAAGACAAGATCAGCTGGGTGTCATCGGCATAACAATGGTGAGAGAAGTCATGCGAGCGAATAACAGAACTTTGGGTTCGCGAAGCGAACCCTAGTTATATGAACAACGACAAAATGGCTGAGAGGGTTATTTCATTGTGACATCATCCACAATAGCTCGCTGGAAAAAAGAAAAACGATGGAGGTGCATTCCCCGTGCCAATCCCGGACAATATGACCCCCTGTGGTCATATGTCCTCCCACCGACCCCGTATTGGCACGCCCACCGGAAGCGCTATTCCTCTTTGTAAGTCGAACCATCTCCAACTAAATGAGCACCACACCTGTGGCCCGGGTAGGAGGAGAACGGCTCTATTCTCAGCCATTTTGTCGTTGTTCATATAACTAGGGTTCGCTTCGCGAACCCAAAGTTACATTTCACGTACTCCAAAATGGCTGAGAGGGTTATTGCATTGAACAACGACAGGATTCGTGCCTCCGTTCCCTAGCCGTCCAATGAACCCTTCAAACCCCTGGTGGGAAGGGGTACGCGTTCTGATGAGAGCATCCTAAGAGGCCTGCTCCAGAACAGCGTCGGCAACCGACCGCACCTTAACGTGCCGGTAATAATGCCGTAAGAAAGTGGTCTCACCACTCCAAACCGCCGCCTGGCGGATGACCTCCCAGTCGATACCTCACAACACAGCTATCGACGTAGCAGTCCCTCGGGTAGAATGCGCCTTCAGCTTAGGAGCTGTTTTACCCGCTTTGGTATACGCCTCCGTAATACCATCCACCAGCCAGTGTGCTAGCCTCTGGGTGGAAAGGGCATAACCTGGTTTGCTCACTCTGTAGGTCAACAGCAGCCTGTCAGACCTACGAATATCTGCTGTGCGCCGCATGTAAATGCGTAAAGTCCGTACAGGACACGAGAGGTGCAAGCGTTTCTCATCCCTAGTCACCGGTGACGGATGAAACGCGTGTATCACCACCGGGGCCCTACGCGTCAGGACCGACACAGTTTTGGGCACGAAGCTGGGGTCTGTAAAGAGCGTGACCATCAGATCACCAGAAAACACCATCCCCTTGATGGTGAGTGCAGTGAGCTCACAACCCCTCGCTGCGGTGGTAAGTGCCAAGAGCACAGCCAGCTTAGCCGAGACATAACGCATGTCTGCCGTAGACATGGGTTCAAAGGGATCTTTCTCTAGTGCGCGCAGAACAAGGGAAGCATCCCAAGTTTCAGCTCTCGCAAGCTCCTTAGCTGAGAGCTTCTTAGCACCCAACAGATACTGCGTCATGAGATCATAGCCACTATGGCTGGGTTGAGGCTCCAATTGTCCGCATGCGGGCCGCCTCACGAGAGGATGTCCGCTGCTTCGTTGTCCTTCCCAGGAACATGAAGCGCCCTGATTGATAGCGCGTTGCTGTTGACCCAAATCCAAATTTGCATGGCCAACTCTCTGCAACGCTTGGACTTCATACCGCCTTGGCGGTTGATGTAGGCCTTGGCCGTCATGCTGTCTGTCATTATCAGTATGTGACGGCCTACGAGATCCTGAGCGAAATGCTGGATAGCCAGCCAAATCGTCTCCGTCTTGCGCGCGTTGATGTGGACCTTCTCCCCAGACGGCCACACTCCTCGCGCTGTTTTGTAGCCAAGGATGGCCCCCCAACCCGAGAGGGACGCATCCGTATAAATCGTTACCTCGGGTCCCCTGGGGCCCATAGGGACCCCAGACATGTCCACGCAGGCTCTGTTCCAGTGGTCTAGGTCCTGCGCTACCACGCGCGGGACCAGGATAAGATGGTTGTTGTACCGGCGTTCGTTGCCGTATTTCAAGAAGTGAACTGCGAACCACAATTGCAGTCTCCTCATGAACAACAGACCTAAAGGAACAACTTGGTGAGCCGATGCCAGAAGGCCAAGCAGCCTCCTGATCATCCGATAAGTGACATATGTCCCCGGGACGAAATGTGCTAACGTGGTCCTGGTGGAATGCCATCTCTCTTGCGTAAGGGTTGCGCGCATGGATACCGTATCCAAACTCAGACCCAGATACGTAGCCTGGCACGAAGGCCAAGGCGCGCTCTTCTTTATGTTGATAGTGAAACCCATGTACTCCATGAATTCCATCAACTCCTGAGTATGGAGTATTGCTTGTTCCGGCGACCGGGCCAACACCAACAGGTCGTCTAGGAACCATGCCAAGCGCATACCTTTGTGCATCAACACTCCGAGCGCTGCTTTCACACACCTTGTGAATGTCAGAGGAGAGAGGCGATATCCGAACGGGAGGCATGTGTACTGGTAACACTGACCCCGGTAACAGAACCGAAGATACTTTCTGTGTTTTTCCGCAATCGGACAATGATAGAAAGCATCTTTTAGGTCGACCGAAGTTAGCCAATCGGACTGTGTCACCATTGACAGCAGAACCGGTGTGCGTAGCATTTTGAAACAGACCTTCTCTACATACTTGTTGAAGGGTTTCAAATCTAGGATTGGGCGCATGCCCCCATCCTTCTTCGGGACCAGAAAGTAACGGCTGTAAAACCCGTCTTCTCTTTCTAGGGGAGGAACCACCGTGATTGCCCCTTTCGAGAGTAACTCTGTGAGTTCGTTGTCTAGGATTTGTGCTTCGGCCACCGACCCCGGTTCCGTATGCACTATTCCCAAGTACGGGGGTACAATACCGTTCTCGAAAAGGATTTGGTGTCCGTGGGCTATCTGATCCAAAACAGAAGCCGACGGGACCAATTCCTTCCACCTGTGTAACATGCGTGACAGAGGTCTCGTTGCCTCCTGTACCTTGCTGTTCAGGTAGCGCGCGTAAGTTGCGCGTAAAGGGTCTGGGGAAGCCCCGCCCGCCATGCCCTGCATCCATGGGGGGGCTTCGTCCTTGTAAAGGAGACCCAGATGAGGGAATTGTCGTTTTGAACCTTTCCAAATTACCATTTGACCCATCAGAGAGACTAAACATTGTCGCATCATAGTCCCCTCCCAGGGGCTCATTTGCGCTCATGCCATTAATTCCAATATTTCCAGCAGGGATGTTATTACATTGTTATCATCATCTTTACCTAAAGATTCAGACAGACAATCAGACTTGCGTTTCAAACCTTTTAATACGCAATCACCATCATCACCAACATAAAAACTTTTATTCACATTCACAACCTTTGGAATAGAACAAGTAGACTGTGCATCAGAAACCAAAATAAAAGGCGCAGTGTTTAGCCCTGCGCGCGCTGTGTCCCCTGAACAAGCGTCTATATCGCCGGAGACGGTTCTGGAATCAGTCTGTTGGTGTGGGTCGTAACATCCTGCCGAAACACGTCACTTGGCAGCTCCCTTCTTGGAAGTGTCTGTGCTGTCCGGCTTGGCCGCCTTGGCCGCTGGTTCTGTGGAAGACTGGGAGTTTGGACGTGAGCCCTGTCCACGCCCGCGCCCCGCTTTACCACCTCTTTTTGGATAAGTCTCTCTCCATTTCTGCTTGCGCGCATACTTGTCCCCCTGCCCTTTGCCCACCGCGGGCTTAGGGGTAGGCGGGTTCTTCATCATCGGGAGAAGCTCCTTGTGCAAGGTTTCGCGCTCGGACTGGGCGACCTTGTATTTGCTGATAATGTCCGGGGTTGTTCCAAACAGGCCCTGGTTCCCTGCGCAGGAGTGGGCCATCCACTCCTTGCAGAATTCCTCTTTTACCCCGGCTGTCTCTAGCCAGAAACGTCTGCGCGAAAGGGTGGAGGCAGCTGCGCTAGAACCACACTCTAGAGTGATGGAATACAGCAGCGATCCCAGGGAGTCAGCGTTCCATTTCCAAGATGTACTCACAACCTGCTTCGCTGGCCACTACGTCACCGAACTCGGCCCCGTCGATACCTGCTGTAGCGATGGCGGCTTTGCTTTGCTCGACGTTTGATAGGCTGCAGAGCTTGCGCATGTACGCCGTTATCATCCCAGCCGTTGAGACGAGTCCAGCTGCGCGTGTACTGGCGTGCCATGCATCACACGCTAACGATCCACCTGTTGGCCCCACTGCGAAGGGTGTTTGGAAGTATCGCGAGACCCCACCTTGGTGTTAGGGTTGAACGATAAAACGTCCCTCTCTGGTTGCAGAATTTCCAGTCTTTGTAGTTCAGGTTCCTAACCTCGACTGCTAAGACGTCAACCCCCTTCTGACTGAACTTTGAGGACGATTTAAGTAGCGGATCCGCCTCCGCCCGCTTAAACGCTCGTTCGATGTGAGGATAAGGTGGTAGAGTGGAGTCCTTGACCCTCTCTGCCATTCGTGGAAAATCGGCTACCACCGGATCTTGAGGATTGTCCGGCTCGGTAACGATGTCGGCAGACTTGACCGCTCGCGCGAACAGATCGCGGAAACTGGCGAGGAATGTTTCGGACCCACGTTGCATGGCGTCGCCATCTTTGTTTGGTTGAGACGAACTTGGCTGGTCGTCTTCCACGCCCTGATCGTCTACTTCCTCAGGCAGTGAATCCTCGGGTTCCGCACCCGCCGAATAACATGCCACGGATTCACCAGGGAGAGATAGGATCTCATTGGTCCAGTCCTCTCTAACTACCCCGGATGGTGGGATAGCCTCTGGCTCCGGAGGGATGCGAATGCTAGCCGCCGTCCCGTGACTGTAGCTAGGAAGCATCGGAGGAATGTTGCTAGCCTCCGCCCCATGGCTATAGCTAGGTAGCACCATGCTAGCCGCCTCGTTAGCAGGTGCGAAGGGATCTGCAAGTCCCCATCTTTGACGGTACAGGGCAGCCTACCTTTGGCGCTCCGATCCTCGGATGGTTTTACAGAAATTGCAGTCGATCTCATTACGGTCTACATCCCTCAAGTAGCCCGTGTAGTGAACATGCGGGATATGGGAGACACAGTCCGGATGGGGGTCCCATTGGAGCGTCGCCGGTTTAACACACCCGCACCAAGCGTAGAATCCGGCCACATCGACCGGATTAACGAACATCTTGGCGATAAAAGGTAAGCTAACTATAAGTTAGTACCTAATATACCAGTATATCACTAGATTACTTGCGTATTTGCAGTTTTACTCTTAATCCCAGCGAGAGAGAAACAGCCATCGACCGATCTCATTTAGTTGGAGATGGAAAGAGGAATAGCGCTTCCGGTGGGTGTGCCAATACAGGGTCGGTGGGAGGACATATGACCACAGGGGGTCATATTGTCCGGGATTGGCACGGGGAATGCACCTCCATCGTTTTTCTTTTTTCCAGCGAGCTATTGTGGATGATGTCACAATGCAATAACCCTCTCAGCCATTTTGGAGTACGTGAAATGTAACCCGGGGATGTTGTGTACAGGGAGAAAAGGAGAGGACACAGAACCGAACCCTGTGGAATGCCTGTAGTCAGTCTGCGAGGCTCCGACAC
Organism: Lampris incognitus; assembly: GCF_029633865.1. NCBI lineage: Eukaryota > Metazoa > Chordata > Actinopteri > Lampriformes > Lampridae > Lampris > Lampris incognitus. Next base: position 58,044,046 of record NC_079217.1, read on the forward strand.
AGATCCCCTCCATGTCACCTGGTAGGAGTGACCCGTCAGGTAGGTTGCAAACATTGAGAGTGCAGAGCTTGTGACACCCAGCCCCTCGAGGGTAGAGAGGAGGAAGTAGTGGTTCACTGTGTCGAACGCAGCTGACAGGTCCAGGAGTATCAGGACAGAGGAGAGAGAGTTTGCTCTCGCAGAGTGCAGCGATTCTGTCACTGCAAGGAGGGCCGTCTCTGTCGAGTGACCCACCCTGAACCCAGACTGGTTGGGGTCCAGGAGGAGGTACAAATAAAGTTGGTTAAAGACATCACGTTCGAACGTTTTGGATAGAAAGGGTAGAAGGGACACGTCTGTAGTTTTTGACATCAGACGGGTTAAGTGATGGTTTCTTGAGAAGGGGGGTGACTCTAGCAGTCTTGAAGGCAGATGGAAAGTATCCTGCCTGGAGGGAGTTGTTGATGAGGTGGGTTAGATAGGGAAGGCGTTCAGGTGCTATAGACTGAAGAAGAGGGGGGGCGGGTCAAGGGAGCATGTGGTGGGGCGACTGGATGTGATGAGGTTTAGAACCTCGTCGGGGGAGAGGGGAGCGAGGTGGGATAGGGAGAGGTGAAGGAGGGTGCGATAGTGCAAGCATCAGTAACCGGGTGGTGAGAAACGGAGGATCTGATGTCATTTACCTTCTTGTCAAATAAGTTAGCGAAGTCATCAAGGAGAAGGGAGGAAGTAGGAGGAGGAGGTGGGGTTGAAGAAGTCTAGAGAAGGTTTCAAAGAGATTCTTAGGATTAGAGATAGAGTATAGGAATTTAGAGCGATAGAAGGCAGCCTTAGCAGCAGAAAGGGAGTATGAGAAAGTGGAAAGAGACTGGAAGTTGAGAAGGTCCTCTGGGAGTTTGCGTTTTCTCCATTTGCACTCTGCCACTCTCAGGCTCCGTCTGTCAGTACGTACTGAGTCAGTCAGCCAAGGGGCAGGTGGAGTTGGGCGTGCAGGCCTGGAGGTGAGGGGACAGAGATTGTCCAGAGAAGAGGGTAGAGAGAAGAAGACCAGTATCAGTGTCAGGGGGTAGGAGAGAGAAAGATTCAGGTGTAGGGAGGATAGAGGTAACAGTGGAAGAAAGATCAGTGGCGGAGAGAGAGAACGGATGTGTCTACGGATGGAAACCATGTGGGTAGGGGAAGGGGGTCAAGAGAGGGAGAGAGAATAGCACATGAAATAGTAGTAAGAGAGCTGGAGGGGAGTAACAGAGAGATTGGAAATAGGACAGTGTCTAGTAAAGATAAGGTCCAGCTGGTTGTCGGCCTTGTGGGTAGGAGGAGAGGGTGAGAGGTGAAGGTCAAAGGAGGAGAGGAAAGAGAGAAGAGGAGCTAGCGAGAAGGATAAGTGCAGAGTCATCAACAGGGAAGTGCGAGACAAGTGTGTCAAGCTCCTCCAGAAACTCACCGAGGGGCCTGGTGGGCAGTACACAACCACGATGGTGAGCTTTACTGGATAAGAAACAGTAACAGCATGAAATTCAAAAGAGGGCGGAGAAAATTGTGGAATGGAAACGAGAGTATTTCCATTTCAGGGAAATTAGCAGGCCAGTACCACCACCCCGCCTCCCAGCTCTGGGAGTGTGAGAAAAAGAGTACACATCAGATAGAGCTGCGGGTGTGGTAGTATTTTCTGGCATGATCCAGGTCTCAGTTAGAGCAAGAAATTTGAGGGAGAGCAAGGATGCGTAGCCTGAGATAAACTCAGCTTTCGGCACCGCAGACTGGCAATTCCAGAGCCCTCCCGTCACCACTTGCTCAACGTGAGTGGAGAGAGTGGGATAGATGGGATTGGTGGGGTCACAGTGCCTAGGAGTGACCCAACGTCTATGCCAGCCCCGGGAAGAGGAAAGGACAGAATGCGAAGGAAACACATAGTCTATATTAGGTACACAAAATTCAGATGACTGACCGGATCTAGAAAGAGCAGTCCGTGCTTGACGAAGTCTTGGCTTGAAAAAGTCGCACTTGCGTTTGTTTACTCTAGCCTTCGTTCAATCTAGGCTTGTTTGCCTGAGGCTTGGAAGTAGCAGCAGTGATTTAAAGAACACTGATTGCTGATTGTCTGCCATGAGTGCAGGCCACACCCTGACCACTTAACACCCAATTGACCAAAGAGGTACACTGAAAAGAGGCCTATTGCCCAGAAATTGGTCACTTATGTAAAACTCTATCAAATCTCACGCAATACTATTAAAACTGTAAACAGCAAGTTACCAAGGAATATATATATATATAAGCTAAAAGGATAACTTAAGTCAAAACAGCTAGGCAACAAGAACTATTTAAGGGCACACTAGGTGAAAAACAGCTACAGCTAGAATAAGTATATAAGACAAGTAAGTAAACAGAATAAGAAAGCAACAGCTACAATAAGATCCCACTAGGAACAAGCAGCAGATGTATAGACAAAAGGACTAATACTCAAGCAGCTGGAATAAGACTAGTAGCAACTTGTTAAGCAAGAAAGATTATACTTACTCTATACTAGATGAACCAGCAATTCAGAATCACTCCAGAAGTTAACATACACACTGCCAAATACCTGTGTAGATCACAAGACTGAAAAAAAAAACTAAGCTGAATAAATGCCAGAAAAACACACACACACACACACACACACACACACACACACACACACACACACACACATACACACTGCTGCTGCTGCTGGTAATCCATCAAGTCCGATGATGGCATCTCTCCTCGTTAAACGGTGTGTTCTTTGATGACTGTAGAATCAAATTTTTTGATTCACAAGTTTTATTTATTGCACGTTACGCATATGAAGTCTGAGTTAGTGGGGACAGGCGTGGATGTGTGTCTCCTTTGTCGTTTGTGTTGTTTTTTCACATTCCCCTCCATTTCCAGTTGTTCTATACCTCTGTACTAGATCTCCCACCAGTTAGAATGGTTGATAGCAGCATGCTCCAGTCTCAAGGGGTTGATACAACATTGCTTCAGCGATGTTTTTAGTTGGTCTTTATATTACTTCTTCTGACCACCTGTGAACCAGTTGCCCAGCCGAAGCTGTCCATACAGGACTTGATGTGGCAGGCGTTCTGTGACTTATATGCTCTTGCAGTTTGTTCTGGCAAGAATCTCAGCATGAGGAACATGGTCATGCCATGTGAGCTCCATGATTCGCTGCAGATACATTATGTGGAACTGCTCCAGCAACCTTAGGTGGTGGCTTTGTATATGGCAATTTTGGTGCGGAGGTGTTTGTTTTGGAAGACCTTACATTGGAGTTTGCCAAAGGCTACAGAAGCTTGTTTGATCCTATTGTGAATTTAATGACCAGTGTTGCAGCCCTCAGAAAAGATACTGCCCAGGTGTTTGAAAGATGGAACAACAGAGTGGTTGGTGTTCTATTGTGTAGACAGGTGTAGTGTGTGTGTGGGTGGGGGGGGGGACTGAACCTTCATTGGCATAACACCTCAGTCTTGGTGGTGTTGACTAATAGACCCAGCCTGCTGTAGGCATTCACAACTTTGGCAAGGATGGTTTGCAGGTCTTCTGGTGTGTGTGCTACAAGAGTGCAGTCATCAGTGTTTTGCAGCACAAGGACCTGCACTGTTGACAGCTTGGTTTCCTGGAACCTTTGAATGTTGAATAGGTTTCCATCTAGCTTAAACACTATTGTGATCCCACTACTCCCTTCCAGATCTTTATGAAAGCTTTGTGACACATAGGAGGAAAACGTTGAAGAGTACCGGTGCCAGCACACACCCCTGCCACTCCAGTGCATACATTAAAGGGCACCAATTCCTGTCCTCCTATGGCCACCCGTGCCACCATCCCATCATGTAATTGTGACAGAATTTTCACAAATTTGCTCAGACAGCCAAACTTTCTCAAGATTTTCCAAAGTAGCTCTCGGTTCACAGTGTCGAAAGCTTTGGAGAGGTCGACAAAAGCCATGAAAAGGTCCTGATGTTGTTCGCAACACTTTTCTTGCAGCTGTCTTACTGTGAAAATCATATCCACTGTACTGCTGTTCTTCCTGATACCACACTGTTCTGTCAAGTACTTCATCATCCTGCATAGCATTACCTTTTCTAGGACCTTGCCTGCAACAGCTAGCAGGGATATGCCATGAGTGTTGCCAAGATGGACTTGTCACCCCTGTTTTTGTACAGGGTGACAGTTTTAGCGTCCCCCATTGTTGAGGGACACTCTCCTGGTCCTAGACTTCCAGGATGTACTGATAGATCATTCTGGCGCAAAAGTATCCTCCTTCTTTTAGGAGTTCTGCTGAGATACTGTCACTACCAGGGGACTTGTTCTTGAGGGAGTTGATGGCTGCAAGTACTTCTTGAAAAGTTTGCAAGTGGTCAAGGTCTGGGGTGGGCGGACGAATTGGCAGCTCTTCCATGATGGATTGGTCAGTTGATGAGTGCTAGTTAAGTAGGACTTCAACATGTTCAGCTCACCTTGCCAGGATCCGCATTTGGTCTTTCAGGGTTGTCAGTCTGTCCTCTGATTTCAAGGGTGTGATAGAGCAGTTCCTAGGGCCATATATAGTCATAGAGTTGTAGAATTTGTGCATATAATTTCTGCTAGCATATGACTGAATCACGTGAGCTTTGTTCATCCACCATGTATTTTGCAGAGGGCACAAGGTTTGTACCTCCTTTCGTGCTGTTTGCCACTGCTGCCGAAAGATGGTGGATGCAGGGCAGTTGAGAATAGCCCTGTGTGCTATACGTATGGTTTCCACCAAGGATGTGATGGTGTCAGAGTTCTCGTCTAACCAGTCCTGATGTTTTCTGGCTCTAGCCTATAGAGTCGACTGCAGCTTGATGTAGCAATGCGGTTAGGTAGGTCCATTTCTGATCCATGGAATTGACAGAACGCAGAATGATCTCCAACTCTAGTGCCATCATGCCTAAAGAGTGACCAAACTCATTCTGTGCTGGGGCTGACTTCAGTTTAGCACAGTTCAATTGCTTTTTTATAGGTTTCTTGAGACGCTGTGGGGGGTGCACTTTGATGTGGAGTTTGGTCTCGATCAGGTGGTGATCCATCCAGCATTCTGTATCTCTGATGGCCCAAGTCAGCAAAATATCATTAGTCGATACGTCTTGATACGATATAATCAACCAGGTGCCGGTGTTTAGATTGTGGGTACATCCAGAATGTTTTGTATTTGGTCTTCTACTGAAACAGTGTGTTCATAATGGTGAGGTCATGCCTTGCACAGAGTGTTAGCAGCCTCAGACCATTTGCATTAAGCTGGCCAACCCCATCCCTACCCAGTACTCCACTCTATATACCATTGTTCTTTTCTACCCTAGCAATAAACTCTCCCAGAAGAAGGATCTTGTCATTTTTTGGGGATACAATGAAGGGCCTCATCTAGTTGCTGGTAGAAGCTGTCCTTCACACCATTGTCCTTTTGCTAGGGGGGGGGATACGGAGGGTCATTGACCTCTCACTTAGTTCAGTGGTTGCTTCAGTGAGGCTGGTTAGAATGCTGTTCTTGATTACTAGTCCAACACCATGCTGATGTTGTCCCTCAGGGGGATAGCCTCTCCAGAAAAAGGTGTGCCCTTCTCCTTCCTCTATAGGGGGAGCCTTGACCCAGGAGCCTGCTTTAGCAGCGATGTCCACGTTGTAGCGTCTCAGTTCCTCAGCAGTCAGCACGGTCCTTTGATATGGTCTGTTATCATTATCAAGGTGAGGCCTACATTCCATGTTGTCAGTTTGAATGGGGTCATTTTCTTGTTTTTTTTACCGCAAAATGGAATTCCCAGTAGGTTATACTGATGAGGTGGTTGGTTGAGTGGACAATTTTTAGGCCACCTTTTCTAGGCCCCCTTCCCAATTGGGGTGAGCAGTGTGGTCCCTAAATAGGGCTGCTCAGTCACACAGGTCTGCCGAAAACAGCTGCCACTCAATCCCAGCTGCTAGCAACCATATACCCCATGCCACTGATGTGCAGGGCTCTGGCTAGGAGCTCCCAGGTCATTCGACCCTGCTCCCAACACCAGACACCCTAACGCCACCAGACTTCACCGGATGTAAATTCAGAAATGTTACACCATGGTCAGAGGTGGAGACCTATGCAAGGAGTTTTTTTTTTTTAGAGTGCCACAGGAGGTGTGCAGCCCTCAGCAGCTCTGTCTGTGCCATGACAGGTTGGTTCTGGTAGCAAGGGCTTATACCAAGGACAACCAGTCACCCATCATGATTGCAGGAGGCTGCCAGAAACTCCAGACTGTTGAAGAACCACCTAATGTGTGCCTCCAAACATGTTGCTTTTCAAATCAAATCAAATCAATTTTATTTGTATAGCCCAATATCACAAATTACAAATTTGCCTCATTGGGCTTAACAGCAACACAACATCCTGCCCTTAGACCCTCTCATCTGATAAGGAACAACTTGTTAGGGCTCGGTCTGTTGACCAACCTGGCAACCAGCAATGAGAGCGGGGGAAGGGCGCGTCTGAAACACCTGCAGCCTACCTACTCGTTGACCACTCTAGTATAAGTTTGTTTGCTTTCCAGAACTCGTCGCGAGTTCGTCCTGAACAGTCCCGTGAGTAAATTCTTCGTCTCGAGTTTTGTGACATTTCTGTGTCTCCCGGTGGAGTACAGATTGTAGTATTCTCCGTGTTTTTGCTTGTTTGATTATTCCCTTGTGTCAGTTCTCCTTGAGAGCTTGTTCGGAGAAGAACTCTCTTTGTGTTTTCCCCATTGGATTTTCCCATCGTGATTTTCTAGTTGAGATCAAGTTTTTGATATTCTAATTTCTCCTCTCTCACTGTGGATCTTATTACTCGGTTGGACTTCTACCTTAAAGGAGCAGTTTGTGTTTTTTTCCCTTTCGGACTTTAAAGGAGCAGTTTGTGTTTTTTTCCCTTTCGGACTTTAAAGGAGCAGTTTGTGTTTTTTTCCCTTTCGGACTTTAAAGGAGCAGTTTACGTTTTTTCCCTTTCGGACTTTAAAGGAGCAGTTTACGTTTTTTCCCTTTCGGACTTTAAGAGAGCAGTTTACGTTTTTTCCTTTTCGGATTAAGGGGGCAGTTTACGTTTTCCCATTTTTAAGAAGCTATTCTCAAGTTCCGCCTGAAGCGCCTCCCCCTTCTGTCCAGGCCCGGCCGGCTCTCCTCTACGAGTCCTGCCAGGTTGGTGCTTTACTTTGTCTTGTGTTGTCGCTATTGGGTTCGTTCTACAAACCTTAACAGTACGAACTCGCCCTCACTATGAACCCAGACAACCTAGACGCCAATCCTGTCCAGGCTGCTCTCTATAAGCAGATTCAGCTTACAGCCTCCCACGGCCAGCAACTACAAGAGGCCGCTGTTGCCATGCAGGGCCTCCGGGCTCAGGTGCAACCCCTCCAGGCTTCAGTGGATTCTCTTTCGGCCCAGCAAGCGGCGCTCGCGAGCCAACAAGAGGAGGTTCTTAAGCAGTTGCAAACTCTCACAGCGGCTATCACCATCCAGCCAGCTGTCCCACCAGTTCCGGCCGCCCCTCCTCCAGCAGTGCCCGCAGCCGTTGCCTTAGACAATCCTAACGTTTATGTTTCGGATTTCCGGGAGCCCAGTATCTCCAATCCCAAGCCTTTTGATGGCAACTTTGAGACCTGTGCCACGTTCATCATGCAGTGTGAGCTTGTCTTCGCCCACCATTCCAGGGGGTTCACCACAGATGCTGCAAGAGTTGCTTACGTGACTAACCTGCTGACTGGCCGCGCTGCTCAGTGGGCCACTGCTTCCTGGTCCATGGGGGCCAGTTTCTGCTCTTCCTACGATGACTTTGTGGCTGAGCTTCGGAAGGTATTCCATCATCCAGTGTACGGTCAGGATCCGGGTGTCCGATTGAGCAGGATCCAGCAGGGCAGTGGCAGTGTCACTGACTACTCAGTCGAGTTCAGGCTGGCTGCGGCTGAGAGTGGCTGGAACGACCAGTCACTTCGGGTAACCTTCCGTAGGGGCCTCAGCGATGCCGTCAAGGATCAGCTAGCCACCCGGGAGGATCCTACCTCTCTCGACGACCTTATCAGCCTTGCCATCCGCATCGATGGACGTCTCCGCGAGAGAAGGCGCGAGCGAGGTCTACGGGGAACCGTTTCTACCTCTCAGCCATCCAGAGCTTCCGAAGGGGGCTCTTCTTCGTCGCACTCCACTTCCCCTGTGGCAAGCCTCTCCTCCTCCCAGACAGTGACAGAGGAGGAACCTATGCAGCTTGGGCGTACACGACTGACTCCCGCTGAACGTGAGGCCCGGTTCAAGGCAGGTCTCTGTCTTTACTGCGGTCTTAAGGGACACCGGATCAGCAAGTGTCCTACGCGGCCAAAAGATTAGGCTCACTGGGACCCCGGGAGATCCTAGTGAGTCGTCTTTCCTGTTCCCGCCATCCTGCTCCGGCTAACCATCTTGTGAGCGTTACCCTGGCTTGGGCAGACCAGCGGCTCACTGTAGGCGCACTCATCGATTCGGGAGCTGATGGGTGTTTCTTGGACTCTACGTTTGCTGCTCAAGCTAACATTCCATGTGAGGAATTGGAGAGGCCAATAGAGGCCTTTGCTCTGGATGAGCGCCGCCTGGCCAGTGTTACCCGACAGTCCTGTCCCGTGTCTCTCACTATTGCTGGAAACCATGTGGAGAGCCTTCAGTTCTTCGTCATCCAGTCTCCCTTAGTTCCTGTGATCTTGGGGCGTCCCTGGTTGGCTCAGCATGAGCCACACATTGCTTGGTCGTCTGGTAACATTTTGGAGTGGAGCTCCTCCTGTCACGCCCGGTGTCTTCAGGCCGCACCTGGTCCAGCAGTCCAGACTGTTCCGATTGCCCCTCCTCCCGATCTTTCCTCTGTTCCTCCCGAGTATCATGATCTCGGGGAGGTCTTCAGCAAGACGCGGGCTCAGTCTCTCCCTCCGCATCGGCCATATGATTGTGCTATCAACCTCCGTCCTGGGGCCTCTCTCCCTAGCAGTCGTCTTTACAGCCTTTCCATTCCCGAGAAGGCTGCTATGGACGATTACATTTCAGAATCGTTGGCGGCAGGGCTCATCCGACCCTCATCCTCCCAGGTGGCAGCTGGTTTCTTTTTCGTTAAGAAGAAGGATGGTGGTCTCCGACCCTGCATTGATTATCGCCAACTCAACGACATCACCATCAAGAATAAATACCCCCTGCCTCTGATGAGCTCCACCCTCGAACCCCTGACCCAGGCGACTGTCTTCACTAAGCTGGATCTCCGGAACGCCTACCATCTCGTTCGGATCCGGAAAGGGGACGAGTGGAAGACAGCCTTTAAGACTCCCCGTGGTCATTATGAGTACCTGGTAATGCCGTTCGGCCTCACCAACGCCCCGGCGGTGTTCCAGGCACTCATGAATGACATCCTTCGCGACATGCTCGACCAATTCGTTGTCGTCTACCTTGATGACATCCTCATCTTCTCCAGGTCCCTCGAGGAGCATGTCCAGCACGTGCGGCAGGTTCTCGAACGCTTCCTTCGTAACCGGCTGTTCGTCAAGGCTGAGAAATGCCTGTTCCATTCTGAGTCAGTGGACTACTTAGGTTTTATCGTGGAGGGAGGCAAGACTCGAGCTGATCCTCGCAAGATCAAAGCGGTGGTGGAATGGCCGGATCCTAAGTCACGTAAGGAACTGCAGAGCTTCCTCGGGTTCGCGAACTTTTACAGGAGGTTCGTCCGAAACTACAGCTCTGTAGCAGAACCCCTCACCCGTCTAACCTCCCCCTCTCAGCCGTTCGTCTGGTCCCCAGCTGCTCGCTCTGCATTTCTGTCGCTCAAGGAGAGGTTCACCAGTGCCCCCGTCCTACTCCATCCCGATCCCAAGAGGCAGTTCATAGTTGAGGTGGACGCTTCGGACACCGGATTGGGGGCTGTGCTCTCCCAACGATCAGAGACCGACCAGAAGGTTCATCCTTGCGCGTTCTTCTCCCGCCGGTTCCTTCCCGCCGAGGAGAACTACGATGTTGGTAATCGGGAGCTTCTCGCTGTAGTGGCTGCACTTGAGGAATGGCGCCATTGGCTGGAGGGGGCAGAGCATCCATTTACCATCTGGACTGATCATAAGAACCTGACGTTCATCCGGGCAACCAAACGTCTCAATGGTCGGCAGGCACGGTGGGCCAGTTTCCTCAGTCGGTTCGACTTCACACTGACTTATCGTCCTGGCTCCCGCAACACCAAGGCAGATGCTCTGTCTCGTCAACACCTTAAGGAACCTGTAACGGTGGAGCCAAGTCCCGTCCTCCCTGAGACCAAGGTCGTTGGCGTGGTGACCTGGGGCCTTGAAACGGTGGTCAAGCGCGCCTTGCGCTCCAGTCCAGCCCCGAGCAACGTGCCGCCTCGCCGACTGTTTGTTCCGGACTCAGTGAGGTCTCGGGTCCTCAAATGGGGCCACACCAGTCAGCTCGCTTGCCACCCTGGAGTCCACCGCACTTTCACTTTCATAGCTCGACGGTTCTGGTGGCCCACTATGAGGAGGGACGTCAAGGAGTTCGTCATGGCCTGCACCATCTGTGCCCGCAGCAAGGCCTCTCACCAGGCACCGGCTGGTCTGCTGCAGCCCCTTCCTATTCCCAGTCGGCCCTGGTCCCATGTGGCGTTGGATTTTGTCTCTGGACTTCCTCCGTCTCAGGGCAACACAGTGATCCTGACGGTGGTGGATCGCTTCAGCAAGGGTGTTCACCTGGTGGCTTTGCCTAAGCTTCCTTCTGCTTCAGAAACCGCTGACCTCCTGATGAGCCACGTCTTCCGTTTGCATGGACTTCCCAAGGACATTGTGTCAGACAGAGGGCCCCAGTTTGTTTCCCGTGTGTGGCGTGCTTTCTGCAAGGGGTTGGGCGCCTCGGTCAGCCTTTCGTCGGGATATCATCCGCAGACTAACGGACAGACTGAGAGGATGAACCAGAGTGTGGAATCTGCTCTCCGTTGCGTCGCTGCCAAGAAGCCAACCTCCTGGAGTCAGTTTCTCCCCTGGGTCGAGTATGCGGTCAACTCCCTGGTCAGCTCCGCCACCGGCCTCTCGCCCTTTGAGGCATCCCTGGGTTACCAGCCGCCCGTCTTCTCTGCACAGGAGTCCGAAGTGGAGGTTCCCTCCGTGCAGACTCATCTGGACCGCTGTCGTCGTGTCTGGGAGATCACCAGGGCTGCGCTGCTCCGTGCTACGGAACGTGCCAGACGAGGAGCTAACCGTCGCCGATCCACAGCACCAGCTTACCAACCCGGACAGAGAGTCTGGCTGTCCACCAAGGATCTCCCCCTTCAGTCCTCTGCCAAGAAGCTGAATCCCCAGTTCGTTGGACCCTTCGAGATCCAGGAAGTACCCAGTCCTGCAGTTGTGCGTCTTAAGCTCCCGGCCTCCATGAAGATCCATCCGGTTTTTCATGTGTCCCGAGTAAAGCCTGTCTCCGAGAGCCCCCTTATGCCTCCGGCCCCAGCTCCGCCTCCCCCTGAGATTGTGGATGGGCATCCACAGTGGAAGGTCCGTCGGCTGATGGACGTCCGACGCAGGGGACGGGGGTTCCAGTATTTGGTTGACTGGGAGGGCTATGGGGTGGAGGAACGAAGCTGGGTATCCCGCCAGCTCATCATGGACCCTGGTCTGCTCGCTGAGTTCTATCGCCGTCACCCTGACAAGCCTGGCAGGTCGCCTGGTGGCTCCCGTAGAGGGGGGGGGGGTACTGTTAGGGCTCGGTCTGTTGACCAACCTGGCAACCAGCAATGAGAGCGGGGGAAGGGCGCGTCTGAAACACCTGCAGCCTACCTACTCGTTAACCACTCTAGTATAAGTTTGTTTGCTTTCCAGAACTCGTCGCGAGTTCGTCCTGAACAGTCCCGTGAGTAAATTCTTCGTCTCGAGTTTTGTGACATTTCTGTGTCTCCCGGTGGAGTACAGATTGTAGTATTCTCCGTGTTTTTGCTTGTTTGATTATTCCCTTGTGTCAGTTCTCCTTGAGAGCTTGTTCGGAGAAGAACTCTCTTTGTGTTTTCCCCATTGGATTTTCCCATCGTGATTTTCTAGTTGAGATCAAGTTTTTGATATTCTAATTTCTCCTCTCTCACTGTGGATCTTATTACTCGGTTGGACTTCTACCTTAAAGGAGCAGTTTGTGTTTTTTTCCCTTTCGGACTTTAAAGGAGCAGTTTGTGTTTTTTTCCCTTTCGGACTTTAAAGGAGCAGTTTGTGTTTTTTTCCCTTTCGGACTTTAAAGGAGCAGTTTACGTTTTTTCCCTTTCGGACTTTAAAGGAGCAGTTTACGTTTTTTCCCTTTCGGACTTTAAGAGAGCAGTTTACGTTTTTTCCTTTTCGGATTAAGGGGGCAGTTTACGTTTTCCCATTTTTAAGAAGCTATTCTCAAGTTCCGCCTGAAGCGCCTCCCCCTTCTGTCCAGGCCCGGCCGGCTCTCCTCTACGAGTCCTGCCAGGTTGGTGCTTTACTTTGTCTTGTGTTGTCGCTATTGGGTTCGTTCTACAAACCTTAACACAACTCCGTAAAAATAAACCTTAACAGGGAGAAAAAAATAGGAAGAAACCTCAGGGAGACCAACAGAGGAGGGATCTATCTCCCAAGACGGACAGCGTGCAATGGATGCTGTGTTCACGCAATTTACATAGTACAACATTGAAAGAGGATAACAAAATCATAATGGACATAAAATGTATGAAGAACATGATGCACAGGATGCCAAGCAGTGTCCACATGCCAACGGAGCAGTCCAGGACCCAAGCCACACGACCAGCATCATCATGTAATAAAAGAAAAACTTATGTGAGGAGTGGAATGGCAGGCAGCATCCAAATGGCAACCACCATCACCACGGAGACCTGGGAGGAGAACCGACTGCACATGCATGCAAGAGAGACTCACATGACACCATTCAAACACAGAAAAAGAGAAAGGAGAAGACATCATTCAGAGAGAGAGAAAGGACATGTTAGAGAAGAGAACAGTTTGCAATAGTCATTAGCCATGATCAATTAAGTCATCAATTCGTCATAATCTATACTCTGTAATCTATACTCGATAATCTCGTCGGCAGAACAGTGGTTGGTAAATTCATTGAGACAGAAAACCAACCCGCCATCCAGTACAGGTTGTGAAGCAGTCAACTTAAAGGCAACTAATTGTAAACTAAGGCAAAAAGATGAGTTTTAAGTTTGGATTTAAAGGACTCAACAGACTCTGATTGTCTGATGGCAGCAAGCAGGTTATTCCACAAAAATGGAGCCCGATAGGAAAAGGCCGTGCCACCAGCTGACTTCTTTTTAACTTTGGGTACACACAGGAGCCCTGTATTTTGAGAACGAAGTGCTCAAGATGGCATGTAAGGTTTAAGGATATCAGACAGGTAGGATGAGGCAAGCCCATTTAGGATTTTATAAGTCAGCAGAAGCACCTTGTATTCCGATCTAACATGGATAGGAAGCCAATGAAGGGAGGCAAGAATTCGTGTAATATGGTCAAATTTCCTAGTTTTAATTAGGATTCTAGCAGCAGCATTCTGAACCATCTGAAGACTTTTAGTACTAGAATGTTGCAGACCTGAGAACAGAACATTACAATAATCAAGTCTGGATGAAACAAATGCATGTATTAGAGTCTCTGCGTCAGCCATGAAGAGAAAAGACTGAGTTTTAGCTATGTTATGTACGTGCAAAAACGCAGTCTTGGTGATTTTTTTAATGTGCTTATCAAAGGAAAGCCTGGGATCAAACATAACACCAAGATTTTTGGCTGCCACACTTTGTGAAACCACAGAGTTGTCGATTGTTATCATTACTTGATCAAATTGGTGTCTGTGTCTAGCAGGGCCAATGACTAGCATCTCGGTTTTATCTGAATTTAAAAGCAGAAAGTTAAGTGACATCCAGTTTTTCACAGTAGCCAAGCAGGCCTCTAAGTTAGTGATTTGAGTATGATCATCAGCCGTTATAGGCACATACAACTGAGTATCATCAGCATAGCAATGGAAATTTATTCCATAACTGCGTATAATTTGGCCAAGAGGTGTAATGTAAAGAAAGAAAAGTAGAGGGCCAAGTACTGGGCCCTGAGGCAAACCATATTTAATGTCAGAACATTTTGATATAATATTATTATAGCAGACACATTGTGTTCTTCCAGATAAGTAGGACTTAAGCCAAGAGAGAGCTAAGCCAGAGACACCAAAATTACAATTTAATCTACTTAAAGTATACAGTGATCAATGGTGTCAAAGGCTGCACTGAAGTCCAGTAGTAGAAGCACAGAAGTGGAATAAGAGTCGATAGCCAGTAGAAGATCGTTTACCACTCTGGTCAGAGCAGTTTCAGGGGAGTGACAGGGCCTGAAAGCCGACTGAAAAGGTTCATATAGATCGTTTTCTTTTATATGGGTCAAACGTTGTTGATACACAACTCTCTCTAGTACTTTCGAGAAGAATGGAAGATTAGAGACTGGCCGATAGTTATTAATAGACCCTGGATCAAGGTGCGTTTTTTTAAGTAGAGGTTTAACCACAGCTGTCTTAAAACTGCTGGGAACAATGCCAGTAGTAAGAGATAAATTAACGATGTCTAGCATTGTAGGTCCAAGAAAAGGCCAGAGGTCTTTTCTCTGTGTGCTCCCCTAGCCGTTGTCTCAATAGACTTCCCACAAGGCAACGGGGCAGTGGTTGGCCATGAACAGCCTCTAGGGATCACTGCAGTGCCGAGATCCCCTATCAAGTTTGCCTGAGGCCACGATGTGCCAAGTTACCATGTGTGGCCACGAGGAGGCCTGGCAGAGGTCTTGGCGAAGGAGAGACTATGTACTGCGGGGGAAGGCTTATGCACTAGGCTGCTTCCTTATTTACCACAAGGGCTAGCCAGCAAGCTGTAAGCTGTAAGCGAGAGGTGAGAAAAGAAGGCAGGAAGCAAGCATGCATCTTCCCTTTAACTACTGCATTAGACGCATCACATCACCCTGTGCAAAACACACACACACACACACACACACACACACACACACACACACACACACACACACACACACACACACACACACACACACACCTTGTATTTGGGGTCTTTTTGGGTCACACAAGAGTAAATTGATTAAGAAAATGAGGGAATTGAGATAAATTGAAATTTGAGAGCAGATGAGCTGGATAGAAACAGAAAGAGAGAGATTTATCGAATGAAAGCAGGAAATACAGAGATTCTGAAAAGGAGCAAGAGCGGGGAGGGGGGTTGCAGTATTAATTAGCCTCGGCCATGACTTTACACCAGCTGCAATTTCACTGAGACAAATAACAGGAGGGGCAGAGCTCATTTGAAGAGATGGAAGAGTGGCTGAATGAATCACTCACTATCTGGGTTTGCAGAGCGAATGAGAGAGATGGAGGGATGAGGGTCTTAAAACAGAAAGGCAGAATGAATCAGTCCTTGGAAACATTCAAAAATTAGCAAAAAAGTAAATATTCATTAGTCATTGCTACATGTATATATATGTATATATATGGAGATATAGAATTAAGATTCAGAATTCGGAAAAATATGTAAAACAACCAGATACCAGTTTATGATCGACAGAAATATGTTATTTATTTGACATCCTTAAGTTTTTCTGTGCACTGCATGAACCATTCCATGACAATTCCCGGCAAGGTAAAGTGAGGTGGTGTATGCTTTTTTATTAACAATTCATGGTGCACTGACTGACTGACTGACTGACTGACTGGGAATAATTCTAACGTGCGATCACTGTGCAAAAAACTAGACAAACTTCATCTACTGACAGGGAAGAATAGAGACTTTTCTTCATCTTGAATTTTGTGCTTCGCGGAAATTTGGCTGTTTCGATCAATACCGGCACCCCCGTGGCTCACCTGGTAGAGCGTGTACCACATAAGACTGAGTCTTTACCGCAGCGGCCTGGGTTCGAATCTGGCTTGGGCCCTTTAGGGGCGGCACGGTGGTCCAATGTTTAGCGCAGTCGCCTCACAGCACGAAGGTCATGGGCTCGAACCCCGGGGTTGTCCAACCTTGGGGGGTCTTCCCAGGTCGTCCTCTCTGTAGAGTATGCATGTTCTCCCCGTGTCTGCGTGGGTTTCCTCCTGGGGTGCTCCGGTTTCCTCCCTCAGTCCAAAGACATGTAGGTCAGTTAAATTGGCCATACTAAATTGTCCCTAGGTGTGAATGTGTCGGCCCTGTGATGGACTGGTGGCCTGTCCAGGGTGTCTCCCCACCTGCTGCCCAATGACTGCTTGGATAGCCTCCAGCATCCCACGACCCAAATTCGGATAAGCGGCTTGGATAATGGATGGAAGGATGGAAAGTTTATACATTGGTCACCCCTACAAATCTGTTAGACAGAAAGACAATCAGAAGGCTAATGCTATTACACAGTGCAGAGTGGTAAACTTCATTTACAATCATTTAATCAGTTTAATGACTGGACCCACACAACTATAGCTAGGATTCCAGAAACATGTACAATGGCATTGTGGGACTCCCAAGATATCCAGATGAAAATTCCCTTAAACGTTCACCTCCATGTTGTGGTGATGGATGAATCAGCAGCCAAGAGGCATTCAGAGATGCTGTTGTTGTTGTTGTTGTTGTTGTTGTTGTTGCTGTTGATGATGATGATGATGATGATGATGATTATGTTAAGGTCTGTTGATGGTAAAATGACATCAACTGTGGCCAGCAGGGATTTGTCCCAAGGGAAGTCAGCCTAAATGAGAGAGAGAGAGAGAGAGAGAGAGAGAGAGAGAGAGAGAGAGAGAGAGAGAGAGAGAGAGAGGGAGAGAGAGAGAGAGAGAGAGAGAGAGAGAGAGAGAGAGAGAGAGAGAGAGAGAGAGAGAGAGAGAGAGAGAGAGAGAGAGAGAGAGATAGTGTGTGAGAGAGAGAGAGAGAGTGAGTGTGGCATTCTCTTTAGGTTTTGCATGGCTTCTGTTAGCTGGTAAAGGTTAGCATTGTATCTAGTGCACCACACACAGGCAATAAATAGCAAACTAACAACTGAAAGAATTCTAGAGAGATAGGGAGAGAGAGAGAGGAAGGAAGAAAATGTATTTTTGGCTGTTAAAGTTTAGCTATGGGACCAGTGCTCTGGGCATATATCATAAATTGAAGGCGCGCACACACACACACACACACACACACACACACACACACACACACACACACACACACACACACACACACACACACACACACACACACACACACACACACACACACACCCCTATACATTATCTTAACTCACTATTAACATATCTGCCATAGTGGTCATATCATGCTCATTCCAGCTCTATATTTTTATCATGGGGCTCCGCTAGAGTAGCTTTGCATGATTCACAGTTAAAAAGAATCCTTATTTATCTTATAAAAATATCCTTATTTATCTTATACTAGCCCTTTAGCAACCCCTCAGTTCATCCTCTGTCTGAAACGGGGTGTGTGGGCTATTTTCTGTTTAAGCCCCCCCCCCCCCCCAAAAAGCCCACTTTCTTTTGATTGGCCAACTTCTGGAAGCATGCCGAGCGGGCAGCACCCAGTGGTTTCTGTATCGAGCTGTTTCCCCTTGCCAGAGTTCAATACAACACCGGGATGCTTGGATTAACGTTAACCTAACCCAAATCTTAACCTCACAACAATGAAAACAACTTCTCCCCCTCCTCCTCGCCTTCTTTTTCCTCCTCTTCTTTTTCCTCCTGTTCCTTGTCTTCATCTTCTTGTTCTTCTTTGCCACAGCAGATTTTTGCCTTTGACTTTTCTTAACTGGTGACCTTCAGCCGAGTGTGTCTGTTGTTGTCGTGGTGATGGCAGCTGTTAAAAAGCCTAAAAACCTTAAATTATCTTCAGTTGAATGCTCAATACAGTACACATTTGTCTGGTCCTTTTTGTCCTACATTATGTAAATGAAACGGTGTTGCCAACAAGAAGTTTTCACATTTCTTGAAATTACTTTTAATGTTGGGAAAAACAGATTAGCAGAGCAGTTAGCGTCTGGTGAGGACAATGACATTATAACGTTACAAGTTAAATGGTTGAATATGGGTCACTTTACGATTGAGGATCCAGCCATCATCCATCCATCCAAGTTGCTTATCCGACCCGCGATCCCGGGACCCGATTGAGGATAACGGTATGAAATACAGCTGCACTGCCAGCTGCTGTTTGTGTCCCACATTATAGACGTGTTCCCTCAAGTTTGACAACGATTCCATCAGCTTTCTTGTGTCATGATGTTTGAGGTCATAATTTGACTCCAGCCTTGATCTCATAACCGTACAAACAATTCAACTTTTGTTGAATACAAACAATTCAGCCGTACAAACAATTAAACCACGAGGGCTTACCTTTGATTTGATGAAGCAAAACTTGTTTTCCTGCGATAACAGATGGTAAAAGTAGTCTTGGACATGTCCACCAACAAAGTAATCGTATGCTTCTAAATACTTGTATACCTTCATTTATTCTTTCGTAAATATACTTGGTGTGTCTATGAAGTATTCAGTCACATCCCTCCAGCCGATGTTTGTCAACTTCGTGATATCACTTGTCCACTGAGCTTCAGCAAGCACAAAAGGAGCGGGAAGTTTTTCTTGCCACACGATAACGGGTCTATAAGAAACATTACGAGAGGTGAATGAGTCTTTCCGAGTTCAATTTAACTTGCGTAAATGGTTAGCGTAGATATTAAACAGATAAATATGTATTTGAAAGTTATTAAAGTAAGAATAAGGGCTTTTAGGAGGACACTACGTGTTCTGTTCATGTTTTCAACAGCTACCATCACTAAAGTCACCAGATAACTTGTTAAACCAAAACACGGGGATAGCAGGAGTCTTTCGTCCTCTAAATACCTTACATTCTGTTTATTCAACATGGCAAAATGTAGAAAATGTTTGCTGCAACAAATCTATGTTGGAACCACAGCGTCCCCTGCTGTATATCTGTTGTAAATGTGGTGCCACTTTTATTACTGCACAGTGCTAAAACCACAGATGAACTATCAGTCTACAACAGCGTTTCTCAGTGTGTCGCCCCCCCCCCAACAGAGCACAGAGGTATGATGGGGTTGCGTGGCCACGTGGGAATGTAGTGTGGAACTACTGTTTTGACGTCGGAATCTTTTTCACTGCCGAACAGTCAACAAAACGTGCTTTTATGAGACAGAGTCTATAGGTTCACAGAATGGAAAAGTATTTGATGGGGACCAAAAGACAGACAGGCGATGCTTCTGGGATAAACAAGACAAAAGTGCTTAGCTGATGGTAATCAATCAAAAACAAAGATAAGAAAAAATTATGACGCCTACCTTGCTCTTGGGTTCACAGTGAATGTGGTGGGAGATGAGAGACCAGTGTGTATTTTACGTCTGAAAACTGACAGCTGATAGTATGAGACCAAACAAATTAAGAAGGCACTTAGAGACATCACACCCCAGTCACGTCAATAAGCCACTCGAGTTCTTTAAGAGAAAACTTGGTGCATACCATCAGCAGGAACATTGCTTTGTAAAAGCCGCATCAGTGAACAACAAAGCACTAATGGCATCATACAAAGTCGCATACAGAATTGTCCAGCGCAAGAAACCACACACAATAGCAGAGGAGCTCATACTTCCTGGGGTTTTAGATATGGTGTCAACTATGTTTGGTGAGACAAGCACCGCAAAATTGAAGGCTGTCCCTCTGTCTAATGATACAGTTGCAAGACGTATATGCGACATTTCAAATGACCTTGAAGAACAACTCGTTGAAAAACCGAAAGACAAAGGTTTCGCCTTACAAGTGGACGAGGCTACTGACAGCAATAAAGACTGCTCGTTTATTGCTTATGTTCGCTTTGTCACGTCAGGGTCACTGCGTGAGGATTTGCTGTTTTGCAAGTACGTTCCAAGTAGAGCGACCGCCGATGAGCTCGTTAGGCTTCTTGACTGTTACCTGACAGAACATGGGCTGAAATGGGAGAACTCTCCGGGCGTTTGCACGGATGGTGCACAGACCATGGCAGGGAAAACGAAGGGATTACAGGCACTAATCAAGGGGTCTCGACAAATGCGCAATGGACGCAGTGTGTCATACACAAGAAGCGCTAGCATCAAGACAGATTAGCCCTGACCTAAACAAAGTTTTGATTGATGTTGTTAGCGTGGTCAATTTCGTCTAAACAAGACCCCTGAAAGCGTGGCTGTTCTCTGCACTTTGTGAGGAAGTGGGAGCTGAACATTCAGCTGTGTTGTTTCACAGTGAGGCTAAGTGGCTCTCGCGAGGCAAAGTGTTGTCGCGAGTCTTTGAGCTCAGAGGAAATTCGGGTGTTTCTGGTGGAGGAGCGTATGCATGAAGTTGCGAGCAAGTTTAGTGATGAACAATTTCTGATGGAACTGGTCTATCTCATTGATGAATTTGGAAAGCTGAATGAATTAAATCGTCAGAGAGACAAGCACCTTCCTCACCTGGCAGACAAAATCAGTGCATTCGAAAGTTTGAGATGTGGGGCAGGCGACTTGATCAAGGAAATATTGATTTCTTTGAAAATCTGAGTAAATTTGTTGAAACCACTGATTCTGGAGCCACCACAGTGATCTCAGGTCTTAAGAGCACATCTGTCCCCTGAGAGGATTATTTCAAAAATACTTCCCAGACAACAGTGCTCAGTATGTTATGCCGATGTCATGTTATGCCGATGACACCCAGCTGATCTTGTCCTTACCTCCCTCTGACACACAAGTAGAGACAGGCGTTGCTGCGTGCTTGACTGACATCTCGGAGTGGATGACGACACACCACCTGAAGCTCAGTCTGGACAAGACAGAGCTGATGTTCCTCCCGGGGAAATGTTGCCCACACTGAGACCTGGCCATCACCATTGACAACACCGTGGTGACGCCAACTCGGACAGTGAGGAATCTGGGTGTGATCCTAGACGACCAGCTGTCGTTTGCTGAAAACGTTGCATTGGTTGCTCGCTCCTGCAGATTTCTCCTCTATAACATCAGGAGGATTCGCCCATTCGTCACCGACGAGATGGCAGAGGTGCTCATCCAGGCTCTGGTCATCTCCCGGCTGAACTACGGCAACTCCCTCCTTGCTGGCGTCCCGGCGTCGGCCATCCAACCTCTGGAGCTTGTTCAGAAAGCTGCAGCTCATCTGGTGTTCAACCGCCCTAAGTTCTCCCACACAACTCCCCTTCTCATGTCCCTACACTGGCTCCCAGTAGCTGCTCGCATCCAGTTTAAGACTCTGGTGCTAGCCTACAGGGCAGTGAAAGGAACAGCTCCTTCCTGTCTCCAGGCCATGGTCAAGCCCTACACCCCCTCCTGACCACGTTGCTCTGCTGCCTCGTGACGCCTGGTTGCCCTGTCGCTCAGAGGCCCCTGCTGCCGATTGACCCGGTCACGGCTCATTTCTAGTCTGGCCTCACAGTGGTGGAATGAACTCCCCACTGATTTCAGGACAGCGGAGTCGTTGCCCATCTTTCGGCGCAGGTTGGAAACTCACCTCTTTAAGAATTACTACCCTGTTACTTGTTCCTAGCACTTATTGTATTCACTCATTTAAAAAAAAATCCCTTTCTTGCACTTTTACTTTAGCACTGGTTTTGCTCTTAGATGCTTGTTTAGATGCACTTATGACCTCTGATGACTAGTAGTTCTCCTGATTTCCTACGTTAAATGCACTTATGGCAAGTCGCTTTGGATAAAAGCGGCGGCTGAATGACTGTAATGTAATGTATGACTGGGTGACAGATCCATTCAATGCAGCAGCACCTGCACCTATTTTCCCAAATATCTGCATTTGTTCTTTTTTTTGCACAGATTGAACTTTATTGTTCAAAGCGTTTTTAAATTGTATGTAGTTTTTCTGTTTTTGAAAAAACACACAGACTGATGGAGCAATCTAATGACAAATGTCACAAAAAGAGGTTTGATTAAGTTGAAGTGGAACTTGCGTTTGTTCTTTGCCCAACAGAAATTACCGGAAGAAAAGTGAAAGGAATGTTCATGATCTTGATGTTATTTAAATAAAGTTAAACTTGGCCCATTTTGTCACCATTCTTTTGGGACGGGGGGCATGAACATTTTTCTTCCTCCAAAGGGGGGCGTGACAGAAAAAGTTTGAGAACCACTGGTCTACAATGATATACAGTGTCGACTAGTGGTTTCGATGGTCAATTAGTCAACTATTTTGTGAAACCCCCAACAGACACTTTCAAAGTTGGTCATGTGACCCCCCCTCAAAGCAGTCATAGTAATTATGAGGAACTGTCATTAGGCCATGCAAACTTCAGGTTTTTGAATGTCAGCAAAGTTGGCCATGTGGGCCCTCAAACGATACAGTGATGAGTCATGGAGTGACATCACGGGACCACAGCCTCTTTAAAAATTCAGTGAGTTCTTGGTGTTACACCATATTGCTACTGCACTACTAAATGATATTCAAGGCTACAGTGAAGTTTCTGCATATCAAACCACATAAATAGCTACTTAAAACAAATATACTTTCAAATAACCTAATTCACAATTTTTAGGAACTGCACCTTTAACATTCCCCACTTTCCCAACTTTTTCCACACCATAACCAGCTATGATGTCACCAAGGTGTGGAATCTGAGGTCCCTAATCCTCTTCCATAAATAATTCCATTGGGTCATGTACCATTTGAAAAATGAACAATAAAATTTGAAAGTTTATGCTTACTTTTTTCCACTGTATGCATTTATGTGATATAGCAAGAAATTGTACATTAAAGGAGGATTTGTAGCAGTTTTATTCTAATTATAACTTCCTAAAGTCATATACATTTTCTCCAGTGGCTGTCATGTGAAACTGAAGTATCAAGGTATTACATCAGGATCTACCGTTGTCTGTAGTAGTGTATGTACAAGCATGACAGCATAGTAGTCAACTGCATAAAAGAACAAAGAGGGACCAACTCCACTGGGCGGCACGGTGGCCCAGTGGCCCAGTGGTTAGCACTGTTGCCTCACAGTGAAGAAGGTCCGGGGTTCGAACCCCAGGCCGTCCAAGGTTCTTTCTGTGTGGAGTGTGATTGTTCTCCCAGTGTCTGTGTGGGTTTCCTCCCACCATTAACGACCGGGATGTTACTTCTACCTAAAATGACCGCCTGTTTTTAAACTCTGTATTCTGTCAAGCTAAATACCCAATTGAAATATATTAATGCAGTGCATATGTTAGTATGTCTGTTAAGACACTAACTGACCCCAAAAAACATTTTAACAACTTTAATACTATTTTTCAAACAATGTAAAATGGCCGCTGTCCAATGCCTGTAAATACTGCAACGCCTCGGTGGTAGTCATGGTGCGCCTGTAATGGCGTCTGTAACCAGACATGTTGGAAATAATCAAAAATCAAGTTTAGACTATTTCTCTGCACTGGAGAACGCTAGTGTGTTTCTAGGACAGAGCAATTAACTTCACGAAGGAAATGACGCGACCAACACAAGTAATAAATAGTGACATGACGCACACGATCACGCGCAAATTACACACGGTCTTTCTGATGGCTCATGGTGGTTTTAGGTAGATCTTAACATAACTTTTTTTTTGCAATTGATGTAAAACTAATTTTAATGCAAATATATGCAATTTTAGGAGCATTCAATGAGCGGCAGGTCTATCTTTCTTTTCTTTTTTTTTTTGCAAAGTTATTAAACTTTGAAACGCCAAAACCGTCAAAATGACGGCCTTGGTCATCCTTGTGTGTTAAAAAGACATGCATGTTAGGGTTAATACTGCTGTCTGTGCCCCTAAACAAGGCAATGAAAAGAAGAACTGGAGTTGGTCCCTGGGTGCTGCAGCAGCCCACTGCTGTTATACAGTAGGGTTGCTTATATGCAGAGAACCCATGTGTTGTAAGTGTAAGGTAGTAATGTAAATCCGCCACAGGGTGGCACTGTTACGCTGTATGTTCCCCTGGGAATGCCGCAAATGGCGATGTTCGTCCCTTTTGCAACACCGTACCCCTAAGTCTTGTCCCGGGCAAAAGGGCTACGTTGATCACATGCTTTTTTGTTTCTTCTGCCGGAAGGTGAGCGATCCCAAGCCTCCGCCTCCTTCCTTTTCCACGCAAACATCATACTACAACAAACACAACGCAGAGTCCCAGGGCGTGTACGGAGACGACGGCCGAACGCAAAGTGCGGGTTACATAAGAATACAATAACAACGTAAAGTTTAAATCAATAAAATGTGAAATCCCGCCCGCCCTCGTCACGAACCCTTGCTGCATTCGTCACTCACTCGCTCAGCTCGTCGGTGGACTTCCTGCTAGTGTGGCTGTTCTGTATGATTCTGTTTTACTTGTTTGTATGTTTGGTTTGATATGTTGAAATGTCCAAACTGTTGGCTACATTCTACAGTATGAGGATTAACATAATAAGTGATATGAGAAAATGTCAGTATTTCCGGTTCGGTCCAGCTTTACATGAAATCTCAAAGACGCTGTCTCACTGCCAGCTGGCTGAGAGAGAGAGAGAGAGAGAGAGAGAGAGAGAGAGAGAGAGAGAGAGAGAGAGAGAGAGAGAGAGAGAGAGGGTATTTGCCAGAGGTTTTATCTTGTTTAAATTTGCCATCAAAGTTATCCACAGGAAAACATAAACACATTATTTTTCCTCCCTTTTTATCCCCAATTGTACCTGGCCAATTACTCGACTCTTCCGAGCCGTCCCGGTCGGTGCTCCACCCCTCTGCCAATCCGGGGAGGGCTGCAGACTACCACATGCCTCCTCAGATACATCTGGAGTCACCTGCCGCTTATTTTCACCTGACAGTGAGGAGTTTCACCAGGGGGACATAGCGCGTGGGGGAATAACGCTATTCCCCCCAGTCTCCCCTCCCCTCCGAACAGTCGCCCCGGCCGACCAGAGGAGGCGCTATTGCAGCGACCAGGACACACACCCACATCTGGCTTCCCACCCGCAGACACAGCCAGTTGTGTCTGTAGGGACGCCCGACCAAGCTGGAGGTAGCACGGGGAGTCGAACTGGCGATCCCCGTGTTCGTAGGCAACGGAATAGACCGCCACACCACTCGAACGTCCCTAGGTGTTTTGTTTTGGGTTTTTTTATTTTATTTTTTTTTATTATTGACGTTTCCATTCAGGTTTTCTCGTGTACAAATTCAAAAAGCCACTTATGTTGAACAAGTGGGGATTTTAGAAGGATCAGAGTCTTGCGTGCGGTCAACACACCTCCTTTCACATTGACGTCATGGCGGCTGTTGATGATGGAGGTCTTGGGAGTTGTCGCTACTTCCTCCTCAGTCGCGTTTAGAAGCAAGTGGATGTTTGGTGGGAACGGGAGGTTGTGCAGAGTGATGATGATCCATGGCTGACTCGGCTGGAGAACAGCAGGCCTTGGAAGGAAACTAGTCATACAGTCATATAGAAACACAAACCTAAATTCAACCTCCCTCTCAGAATTCATCCAAGAACTCATCATTACTGATGCCTAACAAAACTTCTGCAACACACGCGCGGGCGCGCGCGCATGGAGGTACTGATTGCCTCGGGCTTCATTTTAAAATCTGCCAGTCCATCCAGACCCACTGCTGAAGATAGCTGAGATCGCATCTGAAATTTAAAGCATCGTCTCAGGCTGATATCTCACACCAGGTCTTCCAGCAGCAGGAACAGCTTCTGACAGACAGGAACCCAATAGCTCCTCTGACAACGTGCGAACTCAACGGCCCGAATGAGAACCGTCATCTGTCAACCACTTGTGTCTCTAAATGATATTTCTTACTTGCGCTTAATGTCAGATTTAAAATTAACCGAACATTCGATATGTTGATCTGCATGGTCATACAGGGACAGAGAGACGGTGTAAGATTAAAACAGACGGATTAACAAGAACTGAGGGGAAAATTTATAGATGAAATAATAATAAACATTAGGGTGGGTAAAGATTTATAAAATAAACAATAAATGACTTTGTCAAACGTACATCCAAAGGGATGACCATGTTGTCATTGCTTTTTGATGATTTTTCTACTTTTCATGTTTCATTATATTTTCATGTGTGCACCAGTAAAAAGAACTTTACTTGTCCCTTACATCAGTGTTTCTCAACCGGGGGTCCGCGGACCCCTAGTGGTCCGTGGTGTAATTGCAAGGGGTCCGTGAAAATAAAATATATTTAAAAAAAGATCCTATGACATTTATAGAAATAGGATTATTTTACTCAAATGTGACTGAGACCTTTATCTACCTAAACTATAAAGGGTAGCAGGACTTTTTTCTCTAATTACATCTGTTTCACAAGTGTAATTTATTGTATTTCAAGAAGACATCTCGCGACCGTTTACATTGTTAAAAGTTACTGCATGACGCTGTTAATACAAACTTAACACGATCTGCATCCGTTTCCAAATTATGAGCCCCCTAGTGTTTCAGTGGGCATACACCATTCATTTCTTAATAATGATTTTATTGTGAAACATCTGCAGGAAGGTGTTGTGGGAAAACTCAGTAACTTGCAAGATTCAGGTTAGCGCTTGAAATTAAGCTAATGTTATAAACAAAGAAGAAGATGATAAGCACAGTTACACGAAGAAGAAGTAGAAGAAGAAGAAAAAGAAGAAGAAGAAGTCATGACAACATGGAGAGATGGCTCAAATTAAAAAAAAAAACGGACGAAGGAGACTCGGGGCCACCCGAAAAGAAAACCAAAACAGACAGCAAAAAGAGACTTTACAAAGAAGATTACATATTTGGATTTACGGCAACTGATTCGGAACCTCAGCAGCCTCTGTGTTTTTTATGTGGAGAGGTACTGTCAAACCATGCCATGAAACCGGCACACCTGCAGCGGCACCTAAACACCAGTCATCAGTGGGCAAGACTGCTGACTTCTTCAAACGAAAATTGTCGGAGTTCAGGGGAGCGCAAAATCACATGCGTGCCGCAAGTCAGACTTCAGCAACTTCCCTTCAAGCATCTTACCAGGTAGCTTTGCTAATCGCTAAAGCTAAAAAGCCGTATACAATAGCAGAGGAGCTAATTGCACCAGCAGCAGCAGCTATCCTAGCTGAAACTATGGTGGATAAAAAAGCAGCAGATGCAATCCGGTCAGTACCGCTGTCTGTCTAACGACACACTATGCCGCCGCAGAGTGGATGAGATGGCTGGTGACATTGTTCAGCAGGTGACCGATAAACTGAAAAGAGCGGGCTCTTTTTCAGTACAGCTAGACGAGTCTACTGATGTGAATGGAGAAGCCCAGTTGGTCATGTTTGCTCGTTTCAAAGATGACACAGTCAACGATATAGTTGAACACATCGTCTTCTGCAAGCCACTACCTGAAAAAACTACGGGTGAGGACATTTTTAATTTGATTGACTGTTTTTTCACGGAGCACGCGTTGGACTGGAAGCGCTGCTCGCATGTATGCACAGACGGGGCAGCGTCTATGACAGGTCGGCACCGCATCAGGCAGGTAAACCCCAACATCCAAAGCATGCACTGCATAATTCACAGAGAAGCATTGGCTTCAAAACGCATGAGCCCAGAACTGGACAGTGTTTTGACTGACGCTGTGAAAGTGATTAACTTCATTAAATCACGACCTCTCAACGCATGACTGTTCCACAAGCTGTGCGACGAAACAGGCGGTGACCATCATCAGCTGCTGCTACATACAGACGTACGTTGGCTATCAAGGGGGAAAACACTACAGAGACTATGGGAACTGAGAGAGCAGGTGCGCGATTTCCTCTCCGAGCATGGACATCCTCTGGCTGCTAAAAACTTGAAGACCAGACCTGGTTGGCTCACCTGGCTTACCTTGCTGATGTTTTTGGCCGTCTGAATGAGTTGAACACGAGCTTGCAAGGTGATGATAAAACTGTTCTTCAGATGTTTGATAAAGTTTCAGCATTCATGAGGAAAACTGACCTCTGGTTGAGACGGTGTGAAAAGGGGGATGTCAGTAATTTCCCTCAGCTTAACTCTTGGATAGCTGACATGAAACAGAACATGAAGCAGAACATTTTGAAAACTGTAAAAATGCACCTGGCCAAACTGTCAGCTGAGTTTCAATCCTACTTCCCAGACATTGAGGACATGTGTACTAGACATGACTGGATACGCAGGCCATTCATGCCCAGCAGCATGGATACAGCACCAGAGCAACTCCATGAGAGCCTCATTGACCTGTCTTCAGACAGTGGCTTCAGACTGAAGTTTTCAGAGACATCACTAACACAGTTTTGTTGCTGTGTGGAGAAGGAGTACCCAGAGCTTGCAAAAGAGGCTCTCTACCAGTTGGAGCCATTCGGGTCTACATACTTGTGTGAGGTCACTTTCTCAGCTCTGACACACATAAAGACCAAACAGAGAAACAGACTTCAACTACTAGAGAGAGGTATCATTACAGCTGTTGCCACTATTCAACCCAGATTACAGAAACTCATGAGCGGCAGACAAGTACAAGTGTCTCACTAACGGTTACACAGCACACCTCACCACACGTGAACTTTTCACCACACCACACCCAAGTGGCACACAAACAGTGAGGATGCTTTGCTTTGAAAACACACACACCATCTGCCTCTACAGACAAAACTAATACTTAACTATACAATATCCATTGAGATGTCATACTTATGTTTGTTTTTGTTCTTGCAGAGTGCATAAAAATTCTGTTTTGTTACATATTTCTGGAAGTTACTGCATAAAAATTCTGTTTGTTACATATATCTGAAAGTTACTGCATAAAAATTCTGTTGTTACATATATCTGAAAGTTACTGAGTACATATTCTGTTTTGTTACATATATCTGAAAGTTACTGCATAAGAATTCTGTTTTGTTACATATATCTGAAAGTTACTGCATAAGAATTCTGTTTTGTTAACTATATCTAAGTTACAACTGAAAGCTCTTATTTTTGCCCAAAAGAGTGAATAAATGCTATAATGCAATTTAAAATGCAGTTTCTACTGTTTCAAATTGCAACCCCCCTCCCCCAAGATCAGGTGGAGGGGTCCTCAGGGTAGATCAAAAATACGCAGGGGGTCCAGGACCCCAAAAAGGTTGAGAACCACTGCCTTACATGACCATTAAAAAGTGGCAGCTTACATACATGCAACGCACATTACACATACATCCTACATATAATACATAGTACATTCAACACACTACATGTACATGCAACATATAATACATACATCCAACACATTACACGTACATCCAAAATACATAATAAATACATCCAACACGTAGTACATACATCTAATAACGCATACATCCAACTTAAAATATACACATCCAACACATTTCATGTACGTCTAATATATAACACATTATCCAACACAAAATACGTACATCCAACATATAATACATTTGTACAACGCATAATACATACATCCAACACATAAATCATACATCCAGCACATAATAAATACATCTCATCTCATTATCAGCCGCTTCTCCGAGGTCGGGTCATGGTTACAGCAAGCTGAGTAGGACACCCCAGCCACCTCTCTTCACAGCAATGCCCTCCAGCTCCTCCTAGTGGATCCCAAGCCGTTCCCAGGACAGATTGGACATGTAGTCTCTCCAGCTAGTTTTGGTGCTCCTCCCAGTTGGACATGCCCTGAAAATCTTCAAAGGAAGGCCCAAGGAGGCCTCCTAATCAGATGCTCGAATCACATCAACTGGCTCCTTTTGACGTGAAGGAGCAGCGGCTGTACTCCAAGCTCCCTCTGAATGTCCGAGCTCCTCACCCTATCTGTAAGGCTGAGCCCAGACATCCTACGGAGGAAACTCATTTCAGCCGCTTGTATCTGCGATCTCACCCTTTCGGTCACTACCCAAACCTCATGACCATAGGTGAGGGTTGGAACGAAGATTGACTGGTAAATTGAGAGCTTTGCCTTCCAGCCCAGCTCCCTCCTCACCACAATGGTCCAGTACAACGTCTGCGTTACTGCTGATGCTGCACCAATCTGCCTGTCAATCTCTCGCTCCATCCTACCCTCACTCGCGAACAAGACCCCGAGATACTTGAACTCCTTCACTTGAGGTAACAACTCATTCCCCACCTGGAGCAATCCACCATTTTCCGGTAAAGAAACAAGGTCTCAGACTTGGAGGTGCTGACTCTCATCCCGGCCATTTCACACTCAGTTGCAAACCGCCCCAGTGCGCCCTGGGGGTCGCGTTCTGATGAAGCCAACTAAACCACATCATCTGCCAAGAACAGAGGTGCAAATTCTGAGGTGTCCAAAACGGACACACTCCTCACCTTGGCTGCGCCTTTGAGATCCTGTCCATGAATATCACAAACAGAATCGGAGACAAGGAACAACCTTGGCGTAGTCTGACACCCACTGAAAATATGTTTGACTTTGTGCCGAGAATGCGGACACATCTATCACTTTGGTTATACAAGGACCGGGTGGCTTGTAGCAACTACCCTGATACCCCATACTCCCGCAGTACCCCCCACACAGAGTTAGTGTCCTGGGATACACGGTCATAAGCCTTCTCCAAGTCCACAAAACACATATAGACTGGCTGGTCAAACTCCCATGCCTCCCTCAGCACTTCCGCAGGGTTAAATATTTGGTACGTTGTTCCACGGCCAGGACGGAATCCGCATTGTTCCTCCTGGATCAAAGGTTCGACAGTCGGTCGGAGCCTCCTTTCTAGCACCCTAGAGTAGACTTTCCCAGGGAGGCTGAGCAGTGTGATGCCCCGATAATTGGAGCACACCCTCCGGTCCCCTTTTTATACATAATTAAAAATACGTTATATGTATTATATTATATTATATTATATTATATTATATTACATCATATTATATTATATTATATTAGACACTATATGGACAAACATATTGGGACACCTGGCCATTACACCTACAGGAGCTTTTATGACATTCCATTCTAAATCCATAGACATTAATATGGAGTTGGTCCCCCCTTTGTAACTATAACAACTTCCACTCTTCTGGGAAGGCTTTCCGCAAGATTTTGGAGTATGTCTGTGGGCATTTTTGCCCATTCATCCAGAACAGCATTTGTGAGGTCAGGCACTGATGTTGGACGAGAAGACCTAGCTCGCAAACTCTGTTCTAGTTCATCCCAAAGGTGTTCGATGGGGTTGAAGTCAGGGCTCAGTGGGGGCCAGTCAAGTTCTTCAACACCAAACTCACCCAAACATTTCTTAGTGGACCTTGCTTTGTGCACTGGGGCACAGTCATGCTGGAACAGAAAAGGGCCCTGCCCAAACTGTTCCCACAAAGTTGGAAGCATATAATTGTCCAAAATGTCTTGGTTTGCTGAAGCATTAAGATTCCCTTCACTGGAACTAAGGGGCCTAGCCTAACCCCTGAAAAACAACCCCATACCATTATTCCTCTTCCACCAAATTTTACAGTTGGCACAGTGCAGTCAGGCAGGTAATGTTCTCCTGGCAGCTGCCAAACCCAGACTCGTCCACCAGACCGCCAGACAGAGAAGCGTGATTTGTCACTCCAAAGAACACGTTTCCACTGCTCCAGCGTCCAGTGGCAGCGTGCTTTACACCACTCTATCCGATGCTTTGCATTGTGCTTGGTGATGTAAGGCTTGCATGCAGCTGCTCGGCCATGGAAAACCATTCCATGAAGCTCCCGGCGCACAATTTTTGATGTTAATGCCAGAGGAAGTTTGGAACTCTATTGAGTCAACACAGCGTTGGCGACTTTGATGCACTATGCGCCTCAGCACTAGTTGACCCCGCTGTGGGACTTTACATGGTCTGCCATTTCGTAGCTAAGTTACTGTTGTTCCTAAACGCTTCCACTTTTCAATAATACCACTTACAGTTGACAGTGGAATATCTAGCAGGGAGGACATTTCACGAACTGACCTATTGCAAAGGTAACATCCTATGACAGTACCATGCTTGAATTCACTGAGCTCTTCAGAACAACCCATTCTTTTACAAACGTATCAGTAGTAGGCAGCGAGTGACCAATAGATGAAATTATCTATCTATTAGTAATATATTATTTTTAGTTCATCTGGACACAATGTCTCCAGATGAACTGATTCACCTTTCTGTGATGGTTTCTAACTCTCTCTTTAGCCCCCTCTCATTTCCTCCTATTCTATTTAGTTTCTGATAGGCAGCACGGTGGCACAGTGGTTAGCGCGGTCGCCTCACAGCAAGAAGGTCCTGGGTTCGAGCCCCGGGTTAGTCCAACTTTGGGGGTCGTCCCGGTTCGTCCTCTGTGTGGAGTTTGCATGTTCTCCTCGTGTCTGCGTGGGATTCCTCAAGGTGCTCTGGTTTCCTCCCACAGTCCGAAGACATGTAGGTCAGGTGAATCGGCCGTACTAAAGTGCCTCTAGGTGCGCGTGTGCGCGTGTGCGCGTGTGCGCGTGTGTGCGTGTGTGCGTGTGTGTGTGTGTGTGTGTGTGTGTGTGTGTGGCGGGGGGACACCCTGTGATGGCCTGGCGGCCTGTCCAGGGTGTCCCCCCGCCTGCCGCCAAATGACTGCTGGGATAGGCTCCAGCATCCCCACGACGCTGAGAGCAGGATAAGCCATTTAGATAATCGATGGATGGATAGTTTCTGATATTTCTAACTTGTTTAATATCGCAGTAGATATACACAGAGATAAATAATAAACCACGTTCAAAAGCAAATGGAGCTTCTGAATGAGGTGTTGTTTTCCCTGCTAAAGAACAAAAACACAGAGAGATACTCCCTGAAGTATTTGGTCTTGGTTTGGCTCTATAGTTTCATGCGACTCAGATGACAACCATCACAACACAGTTTGTAAACTCGCTTTTTCTTTGTTATTTGCATTTTCCCAGAGTAGGATTTATGTTTTAGAAATCCAGACATCAGTTGATTTATTGGAAATGTGATCTAAAAAATAGTGCAGTCATCTGTTTGTTATTTCAATCCGGTGTTTGAATCAAAGGTCTGGCTGTTCTGTAAGGTGATGAATAACTTATGAACATCTGTGTTGAGCAGCAATAGCCCATCCAAAACCCAGGGTAGCCTACACTTTTTAAAAAATGTGTCCATCAAAACGAACAAGAATACTCTTTCTAGATCTGTTCACACTGAGAAAATGTTTTGTAAGAAGGATAAAACATGCCTCCGGGTAGTGTGGTAGTCTATTCCATCGCCAATCAGCACGTGGATCGCCGGTTCGAATCCCCGTGTTACCTCCGGCTGGGTTGGGCATCCCTACAGACACAATTGGCTGAGTCTGTAGGTGGGAAGCTGGACGTGTAGAGAGAGAGTCTGGCTATCCTTTGATCTTTGCAACACGCGCTGTGATTGGCTGAGAGCCTCTCACATGCTTGACGGACGCCATGTTGCCTACCAACCTCTGGCTCTGTCATCATGACGTTTCAATTATTTTTTTCCTGCGTTTTCAGCCCATTTTTCGCCGATTTGAAGCAGTTGAAGGAGAAATGGTGTATTGTGAGGCTTGGGGCTGTTCCATTTGGCCAGCACAAGGCCACATGATGCATCGATTTCCACAGGATGCGCAAAGGAGGGCAGTTTGGACCATGAAGATTCACAGGCTGGGCTGGTCCCCCTTAGCTTATTCCTACTTGTGCTCGGTGGGTTTATTTCAGTGTTTACGATTTTTCGATAAACTATCTTCCCTAGAGCAATCCGAGCGTCGGTAAGGTATTGATGTGTGGAAATTAGTTGTGTAGCACACCCAAGCCATGTATAACCGTTGACAGAAATCAGGCAAATGTAAACAGTGTCAGATTGTTATATTGGATGAATTGAATGACAGGCCTGAGCCTGAGCCGAGGCCATGTGTGGGTAGTGTCGAGATAAACTAGACTAGAGCCCCGATACAGAACTGACACTACACTGGCTAAACCTCGAAACAGATAGGCCTAATATTTCTCAAGTGTCCCTGATATTATTGCTCAGTATCATTCACTAGTAGCCTACTGAACATTGCAAAATATGTAACACTGGTGCTGATCACCAATTTACCCACCACACCAGTAGTGTCGTGGATAAAAAACTAAAGTTTCTGGAGTAAATTCTTTGGGTTTAAATCTACATGTATGCAGCAGAGGCCCCTGCTCAGTGCCTGCGACTGTGTTATGACCGCTGGTGGGTTTCTTCCTGATCGCATCACCTTCATCATGGACTGAAAAAAGTGAAACACGTTATTACCATAGCCTCAAAAACATTTTCTCCCCTACGACAATTGATCTTTCGCGAAGTCCCGCCCCCACTTAGTTACTGTTGCTATGCCCATCAAGCTTTTCAGAACCATCCAGGAAGTAGCCGGAAAACCCCAAAACATGAAGGAAGAAATCAGCGCATTCCTAGAGAAAATAAGTGATGTATTTTGGAGTAATTCATCCTTAATATCATCTCATGAAAGGCAAAAAGGGTTACAATATGCAGGAGGGATGGATTCAGAATATTAAAAGTAAAACTGACTTGCGTGGACTCCACTGCCGGGTGTGACTGTAATGGAGGGTAAAGCTTACCGGTCGCAATCAAAGAATAAGAAACCCCATCAACTAATTCTGAAACACATTGTGGACCAATTGTGCTCTTGCACTGTAGGGGTAAGTTAAATATTTCAGTTATTATTGGTATATTTTTGATAATCCATTGTGAACATCACCGTGTTATAGTGTTGATTTTGGCCAAGGTTCCCCATGACGTTCTTTTATCCAGGCTTTTTCGGGGGTTCTGCATTGGTTCCTGGGGGTCGCAGGGCGGCCAGGGACATGCCCCGGGGTCGGGGGAACCGCCTCATGATTTTTTTTTATCTTCGGACCTGATCCGGTATGTTCACCAAAATAAGGTAAACGAGATGCCTCCGCGGGCGGGATGACTTTTCCGAAAGGCTGGTCCCCATCTGGAGCTCACAAAGGGGGATAAACGTTTAAAATATTCCGGATATGAGGAGGTCAGACTGGCCAGAGACCATCCCAGCCGACCCTTTATGCTCTGAAATGAAAGGTGGAACCTGGCTAACCTGTGACAAGCATAACAAAGTTATGTTAGTGTGTCTGTGAATGTCCTCATTCATCCAGGTCATGGTTATCCAAAGGAATTGAATCAAGTGCAACTGGACTTGGTTATATATTCGTGAAGACGTTTCGCCTCTCATCCAAGAGGCTTCATCAGTTCGTGCCTTTCTGACTAGACCAAGCTAGTCTTGACTGGCTGGTGATGAAACTCAGATATTTATCCTCTTTGGAGTCGTTATCAGAGCTATTTGTTGTACGTCGGAAAGGAACCAGTGCAGGGGTCCGGCAGGGTCAAGCCCGTAGGCACGTTTATTCTTATTCAGGGAAGGGAAATGCGGGATGTGTATGGTGCAACTAGAGTCCTGGATGTGGGGTGTGTAAAAGACTATGTGTTTGTGTGCAGGGCGAGTGTGGTGCGTGTGTGCAGGAACGTAAATGACTGGAGGGTGTTTGTGCGTGTGCGTGCTGGTGAAGCGCAAGTCCGGGAGTAGGGGTTCTGCGGGAGGCAGCGTGGGAGCACAAGGGAGGGGTCCGAGGAATACAAGGGACGCGAGGAAGACGGAGCCCGAGAAGCACTGGTGTTCCGGGAGGACGGGGGGAGAGAGACACAGAATTAGACCCAGGAATCACGACATAGGAATTGCAGGGGGAAACACAGCCAAAGAGTCTAGCGATCTTCTGGGTAACTACCGTACTAGATGGCACAATCTGGCAACGACTGCACGTTAGCGTCCTCTCTTATAGCTGGCTGCAGATTGGCTTCAGGTGCGCTGATCACCGATGAGCCTCTGGTGCGTAGCTGCGCTCTCAACGAGCGCACTGATTGAACCCTGCTGGTAGACTCAGGCGGAGACGCGC
Source organism: Lampris incognitus (assembly GCF_029633865.1). Lineage (NCBI taxonomy): Eukaryota > Metazoa > Chordata > Actinopteri > Lampriformes > Lampridae > Lampris > Lampris incognitus. Next base: position 58,079,869 of record NC_079217.1, read on the forward strand.
CTTGCGTCTGGACCACAACACTATTGATGTCAATGGCTCTTTTGTGTTCCGATGTTTAGCAACGACAGTCGTTATCAGAGCTATTGATGTCAATGGCTCTTTTGTGTTCTGATGTTTAGCAACGACAGCAGTTGGATGTGTTAGTTTCGACTTCGTTAGTGCTCCATTCAGTGATCATGAGTCGTTGGAGCCGTTAGTGACCGACTGTTGTTCTTGGTGGCTAAACTTTTGAGTCTCCTGGGTAGAGATGAGAGGACGGCATTGTAAGCGGGAGATAATTGGTGTTATATTAGTGTGCTAGCTATCATTAGCAATCATTAAATTAGGTATCTCTGGCCACAGATTAAGCTGGTTCCGTTCATCAGCTACATTAATACTGTTATTTTGTTAGTCAGTAATACGTTGTTGATATGTTTATAATGGTAATAATCATTATGTGGGTAAAAGTAACAGTAATAATACGTTAGCTATATTAGTCATCAATAATAGCTAGTAGCAAGCTTAGCTTTGCGCAGACAGGTATTTTTGTTGAATGTGGATGGATTAAGCTGGCCATGGGGTCTGCTATACTGCAAAATCCATTGCCGACATTGCGCTTCTTGCGTTCTGGGTTTCGGGAAGGGAAAGAAAATTATGCCCCCTCCAAACTTTTCAGATATCTAGTATCCGGTTTGCAGATCCCATAGGCACACCGTTTCAGCATGTTGCTGTCTTTTTGAAAGCTTGACGGACCTCCCTCACATACTAGAAACCATTGCTAAGGTAGGATTGGACAAGCACCGTTCTGGGGCGGTACATTGCGCAAGGTCAATTCCGATGGGACACCATACCTCTCTTATAGAAGCACATAATGAACAGAACAGTCAGCCCTTACTGCCGTTTCACCATAAGCAGAACAAATACTCTCACAAAAACCGAAACAAAAACCCACAACCATGTCTGTAATGTGTCTCTACAGTTCTCACAGAAACGGGCATTTCTTTGGTCCTGTTGATGATCGTGTCTTTGTTTGGTATCAGATATGACCCTACGAACTGCTGAGGAAAGTCTCCTTTATATACTTTCCATCGGAGAATGCTGCTGCTATGACAAGCACTATCACTACAGCTACAACTACTGACACTGTTAGAACTACTGCTTCTGCTACAACGACAAGCACTATTACTACAGCTACTACCACCACTACTACAACTACTGACACCACTACTGCCACTGAAACTTGTACTACAACTACTGCTACTGCTGCTAACTCCTACAACTACTGCTACTACAAGCACTACTACTACTAATACTAATACCACCACTACCTTCATTGCTGTTACCATCACTGATACTACTACTGCTGCTGTTACTGCCATTGCAGTACTACTGCCTCTACTACATTACATTACAGTCATTTAGCCGACGCTTTTATCCAAAGCGACTTACAATAAGTGCATTTAACATAGGAAATCAGGAGAACTGCTAATCATTGGAGGTCATAAGTGCATCTAAAAGCAAAACCAGTGCTAAAGTAAAAGGGCAAGAAAGAGATTTTTTTTTAATGAGTGAATACAATAAGTGCTAAGAACAAGTAACAGGGTAGCAGTTCTTAAAGAGGTGAGTTTTCAACCTGCACCGAAAGATGGGCAACGACTCCGCTGTCCTGACATCAGTGAGGAGTTCATTCCATCACTGTGGGGCTAGGACAGAAAAGAGCCGTGACCGGGTTGATCGGCAGCATGGGCCTCTGAGCGATGGGGCAACCAGGCGTCCCGAGGCAGCAGAGCGAAGTGGTCGGGCGGGGGTGTACGGCTTGACCATGGCCTGGAGATAGGAAGGAGCTTTTCCTTTCACTGCCCTGCAGGCTAGCACCAGAGTCTTAAACTGGATGCAAGCACCTACTGGAAGCCAGTGTAGGGATATGAGAAGGGGAGTTGTGTGGGAGAACTTAGGGCGGTTGAACACCAGATGAGCTGCGGCTTTCTGAACAAGCTCCAGAGGTCTGATAGCCAACACCGGGGCACCAGCAAGGAGAGAGTTGCCATACTCCAGCCGGGAGATGACCAGAGCCTGGATGAGCACCTGTGCTGTCTCGTCGGTGACGAATGGGCGAATCCTCCTGATGTTATAGAGGAGAAATCTGCAGAAGCAAGCAACCGATGCAACGTTTTCAGCAAACGGCAGTTGGTCGTCTAGGATCACACCCAGATTCCTCACTGTCCGAGTTGGCGTCACCACGGTGTTGTCAATGGTGATGGCCAGATCTCGGTGTTGGCAACCTTTCCCCGGGAGGAATATCAGCTCTGTCTTGTCCAGATTGAGCTTCAGGTGGTGTGTCGCCATCCACTCCGAGATGTCAGTCAAGCATGCAGCAATGCGTGTCTCTACTTGTGTGTCAGAGGGAGGAAAGGACAAGATCAGCTGGGTGTCATCGGCATAACAATTGTAAGAGAAGTAATGCGAGCGAATAACAGAACACAGGGATGTCGTTTACAGCGAGAAAAAGAGAGGACCCAGAACCGAACCCTGTGGAATGCCTGTAGTCAGTCTGCGAGGCTCCGACACGGATCCCCTCCATGTAACCTGGTAGGAGCGACCCGTCAGGTAGGTTGCAAATATTGAGAGTGCAGAGCCTGTGACACCCAGCCCCTCGAGGGTAGAGAGGAGGATCTGGTGGTTCACTGTGTCAAACGTAGTTGACAGGTGCAGGAATATCAGGACAGAGGAGAGAGAGTTTGCTTTCGCAGAGTGCAGCGATTCTGTCACTGCAAGGAGGGCCGTCTCTGTTGAGTGACCCACCCTGAACTCAGACTGTTTGGGGTCCAGGAGGTTGTTCTGGTGGAGGTACAAAGAAAGTTGGTTAAAGATAGCATGCTCGAAAGTTTTGGATATAAAGGGCAGAAGGGAAACCGGGCTGTAGTTTTTGATGTCAGAAGGGTTAAGTGATGATTTCTTGAGAAGAGGGTGACTCTAGCAGTCTTGAGGGCAGATGGAAAGCATCCTGCCTGGAGGGAGGTGTTGATGAGGTGGGTTAGATAGGGAAGGAGTTCAGGTGCTATAGACTGAAGATCAGAGGGGGGGACCGGGTCAAGGGAGCATGTGGTGAGGTGACTGGATGTGATGAGGTTTAGAACCTCGTCGGTGAAGAGGTGGGATAGTGCAAGCAGCACTAACTGGGTGGTGAGAAAAGGAGGATCTGATGTCGTTTACCTTCTTGTCAAAGAAGTTATCGAAGTAATCAGGGAGAAGGGAGGAAGAGGTGGGTGTTGAAGAAGTGAAGAGAGGGTTTCAAAGACTTTCTTAGGATTAGAGGCAGGGAATAGTATGTTAGAGCGATAGATGGCAGCCTTAGCAGCAGAAAAGGAGGAGGAGAAAGTGGAAAGAAGAGATTGGAAGTTGAGAAGGACCTCTGGGAGTTTGCCTTTTCTCCATTTGCGCTCTGCCACTCTCAGGCTCCACCTGGAGGTGAGGGGACAGATTGTCCAGAGAAGAGGGGAAGGTAGAGAGAAGAATATAATTAGCAGTGTCGGGGTAGGAGAGAGAAAGATTCAGGTGTAGGGATGATAGAGGTAACAGTGGAAGAAAGATCAGTGGCAGAGAGAGAGAACGGATGTGTCTACGGGTGGAAACCATGTGGGTAGGGGAAGGGGCTGAAGGGGGTCAAGAGAGGGAGAGAGAGTAGCACATTAAATAGTAGTCAGAGAGCTGGAGGGGAGTAACAGAGAGATTGGAAATAGGACAGTGTCTAGTAAAGATAAGGTCCAGCTGGTTGCCGGCCTTGTGGGTAGCAGGAGAGGATGAGATGTGAAGGTCAAAGGAGGAGAGGAAAGAGAGAAGAGGATTTAGCTTGTTAGTGTGGATGTTGAAGTCACCGAGAAGGATAAGTGCAGAGTCATCAACAGGGAAGTGCGAGACAAGTGTGTCAAGCTCCTCCAGAAACTCACCAAGGGGGCCTGGTGGGCGATACACAACCACAATGGTGTGTTTGACTGGATAAGACAGTCACAGCATGAAATTAAAAACAGGGCTGAGAAAATTGTGGAATGGAAACAAGAGAGCATTTCCATTTCAGGGAAATTAGCAAGTCAGTACCACCACCCCGCCTCCCAGCTCTGGGAGTTTGAGAAAAAGAGTGCACATCAGACAGAGCCGCAGGTGTGGTAGTGTTTTCTGGCATGATCCAGGTCTCAGTTAGAGCAAGACAGTTGAGGGAGAGCAAGGATGCGTAGCCTGAGATAAACTATGCTTTTGGCACCGCAGACTGGCAATTCCAGAGCCCTCCCGTCACCACTTGCTCAACGTGAGTGGAGAGAGTGGGATAGATGAGATTGGAAGGGTCACAGCACCTAGGAGTGACCCAACGTCTATGCCCTGGGAAGAGGAAAGGACAGGAATGCGAAGGAAACACATAGCCTATACTAGGTACAAAAAAATACAGATGACTGACCAGATCTAAAAATAGCAGTCTGTGATTGACGATGTCTTGGCTTGAAAAAGAGTCGCACTTGCCTTTGTTCACTCTAGCCTTCGTTCAACCTAGGCTTGTTTGACTTGTGCTTGGAAGTAGCAGCAGTGATTTAAAGAACACTGGTTGCTAATTGTCTGCCAGGAGTGCAGGCCACACCCTGGCCACTTAACACCCAGTTGGCCAAAGAGGTACACTGAAAATAGTCTTATTGCCCAGAAACTGGACACTTATGTAAAACTCTATCAAACCTCACACAATAGTATTAAAACTGCAAACAGCAAGTTACCAAAGAATGTTTTTAGAAGCTATAAGGATATATTTTTTATATTTTTATGTATATATGTATAAGTATAACTAAGTCAAAACAGCGAGGCAACACTACTATTACTATTACTATCGTTACTGCTACTGTTACTGATACTGCTACTACTTAAAGTAATTATGTCAGCCAACTGCCAGCAGTTAATGTGTTTGTGTGTGTGTGTGTGTGTGTGTGTGTGTGAGAGAGAGAGAGAGAGAGAGAGAGAGAGAGAGAGAGAGAGAGAGAGAGAGAGAGAGAGAGAGAGAGAGAGAGAGAGAGAGAGAGAGAGAGAGAGAGAGAGAGAGAGAGAGTCATAGACATCACAGCAAATGGCTCTACTTATGCTGAGGTGCACACACACACACACACACACACACACACACACACACACACACACACACACACACACACACACATACACACACACACACACACACACACACACACACCCACACACACACAGAGGTGTGGGGACAGTGAATGGAGGAAGAAATGGCCCTGGCTGAGGGTCATGGAGAAAAGGGAGAGTGGGCGATGGAGGGAACAAGATGGAGGAGGATAGACAAAAGAAGGGGCTCGTTTGGATGAACAGTGTTTCAGCGTTTCATGGCCTTCACATGGCCAAAACGACACATTTTTGAGAAAAGGACTTGACAGAAATCAGAATATAATCACTGTATTTTTCGAAGTCAGACTTGGCTCCACATTGCGAACGGTTGCTGAAGTAAACACTGGACTTAGTAAAATATGTGCTTTATTAAAATAACAATAAAAAATACCTTAAGCAGGGCTGCTGCTAGTCATTTGGGTGTCCTAGGTGTAATTGCTTTGTGGTGCCCCCCCCCCACTCCCGCCGTGTGGTGGTGCACAAACTACCAGCCGCACTCCCAACCCCACAAACCCCCCAGGGGAAAAAAACACACCACATATTTGCATAAATATTTGTATTGGTAAGAAAATATGGCACAGAAATATTTGAAAGTGCAATCTTATTCAATTAATACAAACAAAGAAATATGTGTGTGTGTGTGTGTGTGTGTGTGTGTGTGTGTGTGTGTGTGTGTGTGTGTGTGTGTGTGTGTGTGTGTGTGTGTGTGTGTGTGTGTGTTGGCCTTGTGTGATGGTCTGGTGGCCTGTCCAAGGTGTCTTCCCGCCTGCCTCCCGATGGCTGCTGGAATAGGCTCCAGCATCCCCGCGACCCTGAAAGCAGGATAAGCAGTTCGGATAATGGATGGATGGATCAATGTTGCAACTGTGGTTAAAGCTAAATAAATATAAATGAATACAAATAAGAAAAACAGAACTGTTCAAGTATTCGCACAAAGCAGAAGCAATGTTACACAACTTCACAAACACTGCAAAAGGCAGTATATATTGCACTACAGAACAGGCATTTCTAGCAGTTGCAGGAAGCTCTTCAGTAACTTTGTAAAGTCAGTATATATTGCACTATAGAACAGTTAAAACAACAACAACACACACATACACACTCACACACAGGTGCAACCTTCTTCATTAATATAAACCAAATAATTATATTTTAATTTTCAATGTTGCTGCTGTTGATAAAATTAAATGAATATAAATACAAATAAGAAAACAGAACTGCACAATTAGTCACACAAAACAGAAGTTACAAAGCTTCAAAAAACTGCAAAAGACAGTAGGCCTATATTTTGCACTACAGAACAGGCATTTTCATCAGCAGTTGCAGGAAACTCTACAGACGCACACGTCTGCATTTCCTGGCTGCAAAATCTTTAAGTTATCATATGACAGCTTCTGAGCGAGTTCTGCATTGATGCTGATGACAGCAAAACCGCTTAGACATTCCTGTCCCGTTGATGAATGCAGGTATGTTTTCACGAGACTAAGTTTTGAAAAACTTTGCTCAGCAGAGGCATCTGTAACTGGGAGGGTTAATGCAATGCGTAGAGCAATCCAGAGATTTGGATAGACCTCTTGAAGTTGGTTGTCATGAAGAAATGTGAGCATCTCCAGGGCAATTGTCCGTGGTGAGAGTTGTGGAAGGTTCATAATTTCCTGCACCATCTCGGATCTATAAATATCAGCCGTTCCCTTCGCAGTCAGTGTCTTCTGCACTTCAATGCAATGTTTTTGCAAGTCTTCCTTGGACATTCCTTGAACTTTGCTGAAATCAAGTAGCATTCCGAATCTGTCTTTGACCTGACTCAATATCTCAAACCTCTCTTGCAGTGACGTCAAAGCAGTCTACAAGACTATTGAAAAATGTTACCTCAAGCCTTTTGACAACATCCCCGAAGGGCTCGTCTGCAGCTTCATATGCAAACTACATTTTAGTGTTCCTGAGCCTTTTCTCCTTCAGCTCTGGTTCAGTGTTCAGGGCCTCACAAAGGTCCTTAGCAGTTGACAGAGCCTCAGCAAACCCAGAGTGTCTGTATTTGGAGAGGGAGGTTTTGGCACTCTCAATTAGCCCGATGGCAATGCCGATCTGCATTGTACTAAACTGAAGCAGCTTGTTCACCTGGTTTGTGATGGTGATAATTTCACACCATACAACAGAGCAAATCAAAAACCTGAATGAGGCCACTTCTTCTTCAAGGGCTTGAGCCTCTACTTTAGCAACTGGATCACTCACAGCTTGACTTGCCTCCATGAGAGCTTCTCTGATTTCTTTGATTTGGTTCCTGACAGCTGTAACACTCAAGTCTGCTTTCCCATCTCACATCACTCCAAGATTTCAGTGTCAGACTAATATGCTTGGTCAAGATGTCCCATCGCTGTGTGGCTCCTGAAAAGAAAGTAAAGAGCTTCTGCACATAGCCAAAATAACCAATAGCATCCTTAGATGACTTGGCAGCATCAGCTATTACCAGATTCATTGTATGTGCTCCACAAGGAACAAACAATGCTCTTGAATTTAGCTGTAGCAGTTGGGCCTGGACACCTTGCTTCTTTCCTTTCATATTAGCTCCATTGTCATATGCCTGTCCTCTACAATAGTCAAAAGGAATGCAGAGTTCTTCCAGCTTGTTAAGAACGACATCGGATGGGTTCAATCCAGTTGTTTCCACCACATTCACATACCCAAGGAAGTACTCCTTGATGTCTGGTTTTGGCTCCAAACACACAATGCGCACAATGATTGACATCTGCTCTTTGTGGCTTACATCTGGGGTACAGCCAAGAATGATGGAGTAATATTTTACATCTTGGATATGGGAAACAATGGTCTGTACTATTTTTGTGGAAATGATCTGTATCAGTTAATTTTGCATCTGCTGTCCAAGATAGTGTGTCAGGGTTTTTTCATCCTTTATTTTGGCCAGGTGATTTTCCATCACAGGGTCATAGGTGGCCATAAGCTCAACTTCCTTCAAGAAGTTCTCATTGTCTGGCTCATAGAGACACTGAGAAGAGCCCCTAAAAGACAAGTTTCTTGAGGTAAGAGAGAGAGTGATTGTGATTAAGCATCTGTGGACATCTCGCAACCTTTTCTTTTCTGCCTCTAGTAATGTCAGCTCCTGGTGGTCTATTGCCATGTTCTTCTTTAGCTGTGTGTCCAGTTCCCTCCACCTGAGCACGCATTGTGTATGGTCTGGGGTATTTTCATGGGTCCTCAAATTGCTGTTAATATTAGACCAGTCACTGTGGCCCTCTTGAATAAGCTTTATAGCCTTTGAGCCAAAAAACTTACAAGCAAAGCAAAACACTGCATTCAAAGGAGTTGAATCAAGTGCAACTGGACTTGGTATATATCTGTAAAGACGTTTCGCCTCTCATCCAAGAGGCTTCATCAGTTCGTGCCTTTCTGACTAGACAAAGCTAGTCTGACTGGCTGGTGATGAGACTCAGAATTTATCCTCTTTGGAGTCGTTGTCAGAGCTATAGATGACCATGGCTCTTTGTGTTCTGATGTTTAGATGTTTACCAACGCCCGTCGCTAACAGAACCATCGCGCCCGTCGTTATCGGAGCTATTGATATGCGTGGCTCTCCTGTGCTCTGATGTCCAGCCGGGCCCGTCGCCATCGGAGCTATAGATTTGCATTTGTTTAGCAGCGACGGTTGTTGGGGGTGTTAGTTTCGACTTCATTATTCAGTGGTCATGAGAGTCGTTTGAGCCGTTAGTGACCGACTGTTGTTCTTGGAGGTTAGGCTTCTTGAGTCTCCTGGGTAGAGATGAAAGGACGGCATTGTAAGTGGGAGATAGGTGGTGTCGCAGACCTCCTCCTCTGTTGAGGGATGGTTTTTCCCGTTTCACATAGATGGCTTCCTTCACCCCTCTTTCAAACTATCTATCTTCTCTGTCCAAAATGTGTACGTTGCTGTCCTCGAAGGAGTGTGTCTTCTCCTTTAGGTGTAGATAGACTGCTGAGTCTTGTCCTGAGGAGTTGGGCCATCCGTTTGTGTAGTAGTTGTTTGGTTTCTCCTATGTATAGGTCAGTGCAATCCTCATTGCATTGTACAGCATACACCAGATTGCTTTTTTGGGTGTGTGGTACACGGTCTTTGGGATGAACCAGTCTTTCGCGGAGTGTGTTGCTGGGTTTTGAAGTATACCGAGATGCGGTGTTTGTTGAAAATTCTCCTGAGTTTCTCGGAGACCCCAGAAACATACAGGATGACTGTGCTCTTCCTTCTGTTCCTTTTCTCCTCGTCGCTCACCTGGTTGGTCTTTTTGGCCAACTTCCATATATAAGTTGGCCACAATAGGAGATACTGGTGAGCCCATTGCACAGCCGTGTTTCTGTCTGTAAAACTGGCCCCTGAATTGGAAATATGTAGTGTTCAGGCAAATGTCCAGTAGTTGGCAAATCTGGTCTGGGCTGAGGTTGGTCCTATCATGGAGGGTGTCGTATATACCAAATCCAGTTGCACTTGATTCAATTCCTTTGGATAACCATGACCTGGATGAATGAGAACATTCACAGACATTTTGACCACGTGCAATATTTCACAACGACCGCCGCTGCAAACAATTAACAATGCAACTGTTTACTTTATTTGAAGATGAAGTCAACATGTCTGTCTTTCTTGACAGAGATGACCCTCGTTACATGATCTTTGCTTATATTGTGGACCACAAGCTTTGACGTCATTTATCTCCATCTGATGATAACGATCAACAACCAACACGGACTACAGAACTGGAAAAACGGACTGAAAACTTTTGAACACAGAGAGAATAAATCACAAGATATGGAGAAGGATATGGATCCTGAGATTCATTTCTGCGTCAACATGCAAAGTAATTGTGAATATTACACTGAAGCACAGTTTAGCAGGAATGTGAAAATGGATGGAGTAATATCAATAATACATTTCAATAGTAGGAGCCTTAATTTAAACCTTTCAAAGATCAAACATTAAGACAACTTGATAAGAAATTCACAGTAATAGCGACCTCTGAGACTTGGCTTAAATCGCAGTGCGGGCGTTTTGTCTCCTCCTGGCAGAGAGAGTAATTTCTGTTCTTTCGGCGCTCTCCAGCGAGGAAAGACTAGCCGTCAGTTGCTTTTTTTTAACTATAATTCTTCCTCTGAACGCCAACTTTATTTTATTCTCTGGAGCATCAAAAACTTTTTTTTTTACGTTTCTTAGATTTTTCCGCCATAGCTTCCAAATCCGGAAGCTTTCTGGCGGAGAGCCTGAACACAAGCCAATCGGAGGCATGCGGTCGGTTTCGTCACATGAAAGTTCAGCTCTGGCAAACCAATCATTGCTGGTTGACGTAAAACGCATCACTTCCGGTGCACCAGCGCGGGAATGCAGCGCGGAAATGTCACCAAATTTAAAACTGGCAAATACAGAGATTTACCTGGCGGTGATAGGTTTACTTATCATAAAGTGAACTCGTTTGGTAAGGGCTTGAATGTCACGGACATTCATTTATATGTAAAAGTCCCGCGTTCTAGTTCCAAGTGAGAGGAGGCTGCAGTGGTCAATATAGAGGGATATGAGATGTTTTTTATTAATAGGATTCAAAAAAAAGGGGTGGGGAAGTTGATTTATACATCAATAATTGCTATAAAAGTAAATCCATTAGCAGTATGTCGAAATTGAGATCAAGAAATCAAAGAATTTATTGTAACGTGCACGGATAAATATAGACTCTAGCCCTTGGCTAACGGGTTGGACCCTTTAGTCTACTGGTTAACGTAGTCGCCCTTGGCGTCGCGGCTGTGACGGTTCCCGGGCTGTCCCCCGAATTCGCCACATTGGTGTGAGAAGTGGGATGGTGAGACTGTGAGGCCACCGGAAGCGTGTCCGCCCAGAGGCGTGAGGGAGCTGATATGCAGAAGTGCTTCCCGAAGGAGACCCGGGTTCGCGTCCCGGCTGCGGCCGTTCCCGGCTGCCCCCCGAACTCGCTAGCTTGGTGTCAGAAGTGGAATGGTGACTTCCGGTATGACGTGTGTTGAGTAGACGCGTGTACAGCTTGCTCCCGCGATCGTATTTTTATTTACCTTTTAAACCTCATCGTTTTCAATACAAACTGTGTGCAACAGGTTTATGAGTCAGTACTACCGATAAGGACTACACAACCATGTCCAAAGTAAGGGGAAACAGTCGGAAAAAGACAAGGACTCCTCGTCTTTTAGCATAGTTGCTAACAAGGCTGCTAGCATAACTATGGCTGAGATTAGCTTACTACTGGAAGAACATAGAGCGGCTATCGCGGCTGATTTCCAATTATGGAGTCTCTGGCATCCAAACCGGACAGCTTGAATTCCATTGTTGCAGACCATAAGCAGTGTATCGGCTCCTTGGAAGACAATGCAAATGAGGTCGACCAACGTCTCCAACAACTTGGGAATTTATGCTCCGCTTTGCAAGGAGAGAACGAATCACTCAAAGCTAAATTAGCAGACCTGGAGGGACGCAGTAGACGCCAAAACATCCGGATTGTAGGTCTACTTGAACTGATAGAAGGTTCTCGCCCATCAGATTTTTTTCCCCCAATTTCTCGTTGATATCTTCGGTACGGAAATCCTCGCTACACCCCCCCCCCCCCCCGAGTTAGACCGGGCGCACCGGAACCTTGCACCCAAACCTGCTCCGGGAAGAAGGCCACGACCTATCCTTCCAGTGCTTCCAAGTTAAAGACCTGGTGATCCGTTAGGCTCGCAGACGAGGTGATGTGACCTACAACGGCCATAAGATCCGCTTTTATGACGACTACAGCCCGGACGTGTTAAAGCAGCGCGCTGAGTACAAAAGCTCCATGACTGAGCTGTATAAACGCGGATATAAGCCGGCTCTTCTCTACCCAGCCAAACTGCGCATTACCTTACCTCACCTCACGGGAAGAAGCCAATGGCTCCTGTCCGCCTCAGAGGCTGCAAAGTTCGTCCAAGGTTTAGACACAACTCTGTAAGCAAGTGAACTGACATAGCTCCTGTTGTTATTATTGTGCCGTTTCTGGCTGACTTTTTTTCTTTCCTTTCTTCGTAGTTTCTTCTAACCATCACCAAATAGCTGGCTAACGGCATTCAGGACAAGTTGTGCGTTTCTCTTTATTCCTCTTAATGATGTAGTCGCGTATTTGTCTTTATTTATCAGACTATTACGGAAGTCTTTTTCGAAATAGGCTACGAGAGCAATGGACTTGAACTGTTATTTCGACGGGAGTTGAAAGACAACTGTTACTGCTTCACATAGACGTAACAGTCACCTCCCTTCCAATTTTGTCTTCGCTTTGTTAATTCTATAATCTTTTTTTTAAATACATTATTTGCCTGACTAACTGGAAGTAGAGGGGAGGAACATGACATATAATTACATATTCCCGTACTGCTCCGATGCAATACCATCTTTAAGCCTTCCTTAAGATCTTGTAACCGGTTATTTTCTTGCCCGGTGCGGGATTCGATACGGCGTGTACTGCACCATAAGGCGACATCACTAACCGCTCGACTAAAGGGTCAGACCCGTTTGCTAGGGACTAACGTCTCTTATTAGTAGTTTACAGACGTTACCCTCCCCGGAAGCGCGCCCTCGCGCTTTGTTATTCCCGCGCTCTGAAGAGACTTCTGAGGATCTGCACACTTCCGGATCCCACCGCTGCCACCAATGTAACCGGTTATTTTCTTGCCCGGTGCGGGATTCGATACGGGTGTACTGCATCACAAGGCGACATCACTAACCGTTCGACTAAAGGGTCAGACTCGTTAGCTAGGGACTAATGTGTCTTATTAGTAGTTTACAATATGTTCAACATGTTATTATAATAGCAAGGTTTCAGCAACTTAAAGATCCTGCATATGCCTGTTGCAAACGCTTTAATGTCTCGCTAGAGGTATTTGGAAAAAGTTCAACTCTTGTTTTTTTCTGTTTTTTTTTTTAAGTTTGTCAACATAAATAAGGTGGGAGTAAAGCAAAAGCGATAGAATTGAGGAAGTATTAGGTATGCTGATCAATGTAATGAGTGTTGTTTGTTGCTGTGCTTCTCTGCAGCAACTGGGTTAGGGTTGGGGTTAATGGGAGCGGTTGGGTGGAGGGAGGATCATATGTTCAGTGTTTTGTTAGTTAGGTTTTCTGTTTTTGTTTTTTTTAAGTCATGGTTTCTTTGCTCTTACTTGTGTGCTACTTCTTTAACTCAGCAGGCTCAACCCAGTCAGGTGCTATACCCTTAGTCTCAATCCTGCTAAACAGGTGGTGGTGTGAGTCATGGGGATGGACGCATGAAGGAAAGACACTTGGCCAAACTTCCAAAGTATCACTTTATGTTAAGCTCTAACACCTTGCCAAGTGGCGCTTTAAGATTTATTAGCTGGAATGTCAAAGGGCTGAATTCTCCTGTGAAACCTATCAAAGTCAGCAACCATTTAAATAATTTAAACGCCAACATCACCTTTCTACAGGAAACCCATCTCAAGCCTTCAGATCACCATAAACTTCACAGAGGGTGGGTAGGCCAACTTTACCATTCATCTTTTTCAAGTAAGGCCCGTAGGGTCATAATTCTTATTCATAAGTCAGTCCCATTATCCATGTCTAAGGTTATATCAGACCCCAATGGGCGCTTTATTATAATTACAGTGACAATCTGTGGTAACAGTCTGACTTTGGCGAATGTGTATGGTCCAAACTGGGACAATGAGGACTTTTTCAAAAACTTCTTCTCTCCTCCTGACTTAAATTCCTGTCAGCTCATCCTCGGGGGAGATTTTAACTGCTGCTTCGATCCTTCACTTGACCGCTCATCTAACAAGCCCTCTGCCCTATCTAAATCATCTAAAGTCATCCATCTGTTATGGAGCAATATACAATCTCAGATCTTTGGCGCTTTCTTAATTCTAGCGCCAAACAGTTCTCTTTCTTCTCTCCCGCCCATGGTACTTTCTCCCAAATAGATTTTTTTCTCATTGACAACAAATTACTCTTCTCTGTTAGTTCATGCTCTTACAGCCCTATAGTAATATCAGACCATGCAACGGTCATAGTTGACACCTCCCTTCCTGGCAGATCCTTGTCACGATCCCCTTGGCGCTTTAACTCATTTATACTGACAGATCTCGATTTTATCAATATTATTAGCAGCAGCATTGACACATTCATCTCGACTAATGTTAGTCCATCTGTATCTTCTACAACAGTTTGGGAGACATGCAACGCCTACCTGCGAGGAGAAATCATATCGTATGCTGCTCACCAGAGAAAGATTACCTCTGAAAAGAGTATTAGTCTGTCCAAGGCTATATCAGAACTGCAGACTAGGTGAATAGACTCACCTGATTCTGATCTTTTTAAAGAATTACTAATGAAAAAGGCTGCATTTGACGTTCTGGCCTCTAATAAGGCAACAGGATTACTACTAAAAACACGCCAAAAATTATTATGAATTTGGAGATAAACCAAGTAGACTACTTGTTCATCAAATTCGGCAATCATCTTCATCAGTGCATATTACCCAAATTAATACTGCAGATGTAATAACTCAAACCATCAGAAACAATTCAGGGACTTTTATGCTTCGTTATATACCTCTGAGCGCACATCTGATAAGACCCAATATGAAAATTGTTTTAGATCTTTAGACATCCCTTCAATTGGTCCCCGAAATATCTGCTGGGTTGAATGAACCCTGCTCTAATGCTGATGCAGAATGGGAAATGCCCAGGCAACGGCTTCCCCGCCAATTTTTTTAAGACATTTTCTTTTTTTATATACATTTATTTCTGATTTTTCCATTTTTTCCCAATTTAGTGGCCAGTCGATCCCTATTTTAGTTGAAATACCCACCCTTGTACTGCATGCGTTCGCCAACTGCATCTCTCCAGCCGGCAGTCTCAAAGGAGACTGCCCTGCCACTTTCGTGACAAGGCGACTCAAGGCCGAACCACGGCTTTTTCCGACACACACAGAGACGCGTTCATGTGATGAACACGGGCCGACTCCGTCCCCCTCCCAAAGACAGCGTTGCGAATTATTGCTGCTTCATCGAGTCCGGCCATAGTCGGATCTGACGAGACCGAGGCGCGAACCCCAGTCCCCAATGGGCAACTGCATCGACACAAAGCTGATGCTTAGACCGCTACACCACCGCGGACTGGAATTTTTAAGACATTTTCTGATAAATTATCCCCATTGATGCTAAATATGTTTAATGACTCATTAGAATTTGACATAATCCCCCCTACATTACGTCAAGCTGTTATCTCTCTTATACTAAAAAAGGATAAAAATCCCCTTCTTTGCAGTATATACCGCCCATCTCTTTGCTATGTGCAGATGTCAAGCTTTTAGCTAAGATGCTGGCAACATGTCTAGAGTCTGTCCTGATGACTATTATTTCCACAGACCAAAGGGGGTTTGTTAAGGACAGACACTGTTTTCATAATGTCAGACGGCTATTTGATATATTATACTCATCTTCATCCTCGGATTCCCCAAATTGGTCATTTCAATGGATGCCGAGAAGGCTTTTGACCATGTGGACTGGCCATATCTGTTTTATGCACTAAAAAGGTTTGGTTTTGGTAATAAATCTATTTCATGGATTAAACTTTTATATACATTCCCCCTATCTTGCATCCGCACAAACAATGATTATTCTGATTATTTTCCCCTCAAACGTGGAACTTGTCAGGGCTGCCCACTTTCTCCGCTACTGTTCACCATTGCCATCGAACCACTGGCGGTTGCTCTCAGGTCTAGTCAGATGCAGGGCATCTCAAGGGGAGGCTATGAGCATAAACTGGCCGTATACGCTGATGACCTTTTACTGTTTATCTCTTATCCAGACAGATGTATCTCCCCAGTGTTTGCTTTGTTGAAGGAGTTTGGGCAAATTTCAGGTTATAAGCTAAATCTTCATAAAAGTGAACTCATGCCCATTAATGCTGCATTTACAGCATACCCCCTTTCAAAATTGCCATTTAAGACATCTCTGGAAAGTTTTGGATACCTGGGTATCTGTGTAACTAGGAACTATTCAGATTTGTTTAAATGTAATTTCTCCTAGGTCCGCGGTGGTGTAGCGGTCTAAGCATCGGCTTTGTGTCGATGCAGTTGCCCACTGGGGTTCGCGCCCCGGTCTCGTCAGATCCGACTATGGTCGGACTCGATGAAGCAGCAATAATTGGCAACGCTGTCTTCGGGAGGGGGCGGAGTCGGCTTGTGTTCGTCACATGAATGCGTCTCTGTGTGTCGGAAAAAGCAGTGGTTCGGCCTGGATTCGCCTTGTCACGAAAGTGGGGAGGCAGTCTCCTTCGAGACTGCCGACCGGAGAGATGCAGTTGGCGAATGCATGCAGTACGAGGGTGGGTGTTTGAACTAAAATAGGGATCGATTGGCCACTAAATTAGAAGAAAAGAGGAAAAGTCAGAAATAAAATTTAAAAAAAAAGTTATTTCTCCCCTCTACTTTCTCGACTGTCTCAAGACTTTCACCGGTGGTCTCTATTACCTCTGTCTTTTGCTGGCCGGAGAAATTGTATAAAAATGAATGTGCTTCGCAAATTCATCTCTTCCAATGCATACCTGTTTTTATCCCAACGCATTTTTTCCACTCATTTGATAGTTTGATTTCTCAGTTCATATGGGAAAAAAAATCCTCGGATTCGCAAAGATGTCCTATACAAAAGCCAAACGAATTGGGTGGTCTTGCATTACCCAACTTGTTATCTTACTATTGGGCTACAAATATTCTCAGTATTTTGCACTGGTGTGATACTAACGGTCAACCCCCACCGTGGTTGCAGATTGAGGATGCCTAATGCAGTTCCTCCTCCCTGGCTTCCCTCTTGTGCCTCCCCCTGGCATTACCATGTCAGTCATACTTTAGTAATTAAAAGCTGTCCCAAGATTTGAACTCAATTCAGGCGTCATTTCGGATTCCAGGCAATACCTCTTTCATCCCCTGTACATTCCAACCCCCTGTTTCCTCCCTCTGTCACTGATAGGGCTTTTGCAACCTGGGCAGACCATGGGATTGCTTCTGTGAAGAATCTTTATATTGATGGCATATTTGCATCCTTTGGTCAGTTAACCAGCGCATTTAACCTGCAGAGGACCCACTTCTTCAGATACTTGCAAATCCGAGACTTTATTCGCAATCGCTTCCCTGGCTTCCCTGCTATCCCTCCTTCCACCTTGGTCGACACCATTCTCAATATTAGTCCTTACCCCAAAGGTACTATTTCAAAGACATACAACACTCTCCTCACATGCCAACCCTCGTCCTCTGATCATTTACGCAGGACTTGGTCTGAGGATCTCAATATTGAAATAGAGCCTCAGGTCTGGCAGTCAGTTATGAGGCAGGTCCACACATCGTCTATTTGTGCCCATCATGGGGTTTTACAGTGTAAGGTGGTTCATAGAGTGCACTGGTCTAAAAGCACACTAGCCCACATCTACCCTGGAGCTGATCCAAACTGTGTTAAATGTCACTCAGGACCAGCTAATCTCATCCACATGTTCTGGGCTTGTCCTGCACTGTCCTTGTTTTGGAAGTCAGTTTTTGATTCCCTTTCAGCTATCACGTCTACTTACATCTACCCTTCTCCCTTAGTTGCCCTGTTTGGTGTCCTACCCACTGTCCACTTGTTGCCGTCCTATTTTGTGGAACTTACAGCTTTTCCCACATTACTGGCGAGGCGTGTTATTTTGATGCACTGGAAGAGCCCCCACCCCGCCTCTCATACCCATCGGATAAAGGATGCCCTGTCTTTTGTGAAGTTGGAGAAAACTAAATACTACCTTCATGGCTCTAATGGACAACTTTATAAAATCTGGCAATCCTTCCTGGGACATGTCAGGTCCCTCCAACTGGAGTCTGTCCCCATTGACTAGGTCCCCCCCCCGCCCTGTACCAACATCTTGTACTTCCTGGCTGAGTCCTGTTTTCCTCATATAAAAAGCACACAGTATGTATAGTATGTTACTGTCACCAAATTGTCTTGTTTTGCTTTGAAAGTTTTTTTTTGCTTTCTTTTAAAAACCACGTATATGTGTTTTATGTTATGCTATCTTATGTTGTTGTATGTGTTGAACATCTTATAGATAAATCATATTTAAAAAAAAAAGAGAAGTGGAATGGTGATACCAGAGGCCATCTCCAGAGCTGTGGCCAATGACAAGCAAGCCCACAGACAGAGGAACATTGCCTTTGTCAGGGCTGGTGAGCAGCCTCAGTCACAGCCCAGATCAGCAGCTGGTCTCCTCCCCTCTGTGCCAGACTGGAAGCTGCGATTTGAATTGGAGGGCAGCTCAGGTTCCAGGACCACGTTATGACAACTTCGATGAGGCCAGACGTAGTGGTATCACCAGCCTCTTCAAAACAGGTGCTCCTTATAGAGCTGATGGTTCCCTGGGAGGACTGGATGGAGGAGGTAAATGAACAGAAGTAGTCCAACTACCGGGAGCTGGTGGATCAGTGCTGGAGGAGAGGCTGAAAGGTGCATTGTGAGCCCACTGAAGTTGGGTGTAGAGGCTTTGCTGGATGCTTCACTGCAAGGTCTACACTCTACTTGGCATCACTGGGGCTGCTAAAGGGAAAGCCATCAAGTCTTCTACGGAGGCTGCAGACAGCACCTCCAGATGACTTTGGATCAGAAGGTGTGATCAGTGGTCCAATGCTGCTGGGACACAAGTCAGGGCCTGATTAACCCCAGTTGGGTCACCTGAGCAAGAGCGTATGGTGTTGAAAGACCCGAAACACCCGAGGACCTTAGGAAACTTCACCGATGATGTGTCCCAGTGCATCCTGGGATGTATCTTCGAATCATAAGGGGAACAGATGAAAAAGAAATGAATGACATTGTTAAAACGTTTAAGAGTAAGACTGGAATTGAATTGAAGGCTATGGTTAAAATGACTACTGAGTGGAGAGAGCTCTTACACGTTTGTAATCAGTCTCTACAAGCTGGTATATTTCTGGTGTGTGTCTCGTTAGCATGCTCCCTCCTGAACGCCCCCGAACTTCCTCACAGTCAATGGTGTCCGTGTCAATATTTTGAGAACAAATCACATCCGTTCTTCATTAAATTCCCAAATGGAAGTAAAAGTTTTACTCGTGTGACTGTCAGACGCTGTTTGGCTCCCACAATCCTTTGGGACACTGAAAGAGAATGATACACCATCACCCAGGAAAAAAGTATTGATAAAAGAAAGAGCAATGAGACTAATGAAATATTTAAAAACAAATGAAAACTGAGGAAAGATGAAAAAAAAGTTTGTGAAAGAAGTAACTTTGTCTTTTGGAGAGAATGGGGAAATGGGATGTTCTGTGAGATGCAAATATATGACTGTGGGGGATACAGAGAACACACACACACACACACACACACACACACACACACACACACACATATACATGCAGACACACGCACACACACACACACACACACACACACACACACACACACACACACACACACACATATATACATGCAGACACACGCACACACTCCCTAACGCTCATCCATCTTCACTGCGAGTTAAACAACTAAAAAAAACAAAAAAAAAACAAAGACTGGTTTGTCTCAATACTTAAAGCATTGGCGTGGTGCGTGTGTGCGCCTGCTTCAAAGCCCTTTGGCACTCTTGGAAGGTTGGCGTCTAACCTTTACATCGCTGCATCATAACACTGTTCAGTAATAGTATAGTGTGAAGTGATAACGTGTCTCATGGTGTTTTACCTCCTCTGGAGCTTGACATTAACAGTAGCATGTAAATATAAAAACGTAGGTTACAATTTATTTTAGGGGGGCGGAAATTACCTAGTAATTTCATAGAAATAAGGTAGTAATTATCACGTAATTTCTTAGAAATAAGGTTGAGATTACCTTGTAATTTGGGTTAGGGTTAGTGTTAGGGTTAGCTGTAAAATTACCTGTAAAAACTAACACCTTATTACTAGGAAATTACAAGGTAATTTAAACTTTATTTCTAAGAAATTACGTAATAATTACCACCTTATTACTAGAAAATTACTAGGTAACTTCCGACCCCCTAAAATAATAAAACGCACTATGAACTCTCAATGCCTTTTGAAACTGTCGGCGTTGTGAAAACCCCCCTCCACATTGTGGCTTGTGGTTCATGCGTGTTTTATGGCTTGTACATGTGTAGATGTGTAAACTAAAGCTTGATGAAAATAAACCCTGTTCAATAATGTTTAGCAAACTGTAGTTTTGTATAGCATCTGTGCATATGTAAAAATATAGATTAGCACATATGACTCACCCCTCTGAGAATCGCCACCTTAACTTGGTGGAGGGGTTTGGGTGTCCCAGTGATCCTGGGAGCTGGGTTGTCGGAGGCAATAGCCCCTGGTAGGTTCTCCTAAGGCAAATTGATCCCAGGGCCAGAATAAGAAGATTTCCAAGAAACCCAATGAAATTACAACAACAAAGCTACAGCACCTTGCCCGGAAAAGGGAAATTGGGGCCTCCTCCTGGAGCCAGACCTGGGAAGGGAGCTCACTGGCGAGCGTCTGATGGCCGGGCCTTGTCCCATGGGACCTGGTCAGGCCCAGCCCGTAAAAGCAACATGGAGCCACCACCCCTTGGACCCACCACCCACGGGGATGAGCACTGGGGTAGGGTGTAATGCAAGCCTGGGCAGCAGGCAAAGGCAGCGACTGGGGTGTGCTGACTTCCAGGATCGCAAATTGGTCCTCGGGACGTGGAATGTCACCTCTCTGGCAGGGAAGGAGCCTGAGCTGGTGCGGGAGGTGGAGCGGTACCTACTAGATATAGTTGGGCTCACTTCCACACTTAGCATGGGCTCTGGTACCAAATTTCCATGAGATCTTCAACTCTCACCACCGGAAGAAGTTCTCGTGTATCCTGAGGGAGGCTGGGGATATGGAGTCTGAGTGGGCCATGTTCAAAGCCTCTAATGCAGATGTGGCAGGTAGGAGCTGTGATCTGTGCCTGTCGAGGTGTCAACCTAGGAACCTGCTGGTGGACACCGGCAGTGAGGGAAGCTGTCAGGCTGAAGAAGGAGGCCTTTCGGGCTTGGTTGGCCCAGGGGTCTCCTGAAGCAGCAGACAGGTCCCGGGAAGCCAGAAGGGCTGCCGCTTCAGCCGTCGTGGGAGCAAAAACACGGGTGTGAGAGGAGTTTGGCGAAGCTATGGAGGGAGATTTTCAGTTGGCCTCAAGGAAATTCTGGCAAATCATCCGGCGACTCAGGAAGGGGAAGCGGGGCTTGACTCAGGCTGTGTTCAGCCAGGGAGAGGAACTGCTGATCTGGACTTGGGATGTTGTCGGGTGATGAAAAGAACACTTTGAGGAGCTCCCGCATCCGGCTAACACATCCTCAGTGGAGGGGATAGAGTCTGAAAACTTGGGGGAAGACCCATCCATATCCCTGGCAGAGGTCTCTGAGGTAGTTAAGAAGCTCCTCGGTAGCAAGGCGTTGGGTGTGGATGAGATTCACCCTGAGATGCTGAAGGCCCTGGACATTGTTGGGCTGCCTTGGCTGACATGCCTCTTCAGTGTCGCGTGGAGGTCGGGGACAATACCTGTGGAGTGGCAGATTGACGTGGTGGTTACCATATTTAGAAAAAGGGACCGGTGGGTGTACTCCAATTATCAGGGCATGACACTGCTAAGCCTCCCAGGGAAAGTCTACTCTAGGGTGCTGGAAAGGAGGTGCCGACCGATCGTCGGACCTCGGATCCAGGAGGAACAATGCGGATTCCGTCCTGGCCATGGAAAAACGGACCAACTCTTTACCCTTGCGGAAGTGCTGAAAGAGGCATGGGAGTTTGACCAGCCAATCTACATGTGTTTTATGGACTTGGAGAAGGCTTACAACCGTGTACCCCGGGGCACTCTGTGGGAGGTACTGCAGGAGTATGAGGTACCAGGGTAGTTGCTACAAGCCATCTTGTCCTTGTATAACCAAAGTGAGAGCTGTGTACACATTCTCGGCACAAAGTCAGGCACGTTTTCAGTGGGTGTCAGACTCCACCAAGGTTGTCCCTTGTCTCCAATTCTGTTTGTGATATTCATGGACAGGATCTCAAGGCACAGCCAAGGTGAGAGTGTGTCCGTTTTGGGAACCTCAGAATAGCATCTCTCCTCTTCGCAGACGATGTGGTTTTGTTGGGTTCATCAGAACGTGATCTCCAGCATGCACTGGGGCGGTTTGCAGCTGAGTGAAATGGCCGGGATGAGAGTCAGCACCTCCAAGTCTGAGACCTTGGTTCTCTATCGGAAAATGGTGAATGAGTTGTTGTCTCAAGTGAATGAGATCAACTATCTCTGGGTTCTGTTCACGAGTGAGGGTAGGATGGAGCGGGAGATTGACAGGCGGATTTGTTGCAGCATCAGCAGTAATTCGGACATTGTACCGGACCATGGTGGTGAAGAGGGAGCTGAACCAGAGGGCAAAACATTCAATATACCAGTCAATCTTTTTTCCAACCCTCACTTATGGTCATGAGCTTTAGGTAGTGACTGAAAGGGTGAAATCGCGAATACAAGCAGCTTAAATGAGTTTCCTCCATAGAGTGTCTGGGTTCAGCCTTGGAGATAAGGTGAGGAGCTTGGACATCTGGAGGGAGCTCGAAGCAGAATCGCTGCTCCTTCGCGTCAAAAGGCGCCAGTTGAGGTGATTTGGGCATCTGATTAGGATGCCTCCTGGGTGCCTTCCTTTGGAGGTTTTCCAGCCACATCCAACTGGGAGGAGAACATGGGTAGACCCAGAACTCGCTGGATGGACAACATGTCCAATCTGGCCTGGGAACACCTTGGGATCTCCCAGAAGTGGCTGGAGGGCATTTCTGGTGAGAGGGACGTCTGGAGTGCCCTACTTAGCTTGCCGCTAGCACGACCCGACCCTGGAGAAGCGGCTGATGATGAGATGACATGACATGACATATGACTCAGTTGATGTAGATTGATGCATATGAATGCCGTTATATATGTAAAACTCCATCTACAGTGGATATAAAAACGTCTACACACCCCTGTTAAAATGGCAGCATTTTGTGATGTAAAAAAAAAGAAAAAGAAACCAAGATAAATGATGTCAGAACTTTTTCAACCCTTAATGTGAAAGTGCAAATTATACGAATAAAGGGAAAAAAGTCAGAAATCTTAAAAAAAGAAGAAAAATACAAAACTTACAATAACCTGGTTTTATAAGTGTGCACACCCTTTTATAGTTGGGGGTGTGGCTGTCTCCAGAATTAACCAATCACATTCAAACTTATGTTAAATAGTAGTTAGTGTACACCTGTCATCAATTAAAGTGACTGTGATTAACCGCAAATAGAGTTCAGCTGTTCCTGTAGGATTTTCCTGACATCTTCTGGATTTCATCCAACTGCAAAAGACATGGCCCCCAAAGAGCTTACAAAGCATTAACAGGCTCTCATTGTTGAAAGGTATTGATCAGGCGAGGGGTACAAAATACCTTCCAAGCCATTAGATACACCATGGGACACAGTCAAGACAATCATCAGCAAGAGGAAAAGATATGGCACAACAGTGACATTACCAAGAACAGGAGATCCCTCAAAATTGATGACACAAAAAGGAGAAAACTAGTCAGGGAGAACGCCAAGAGGCCTACAGCAACATTAAAGGACCTGCAGGAATTTCTGCCAAGTACTGGTTGTGCCCGACCTGTGACAGCCATCTCCTGTATTCTTCATATGTCTGGGCTATGGGTTAGGGTGGCAAAACAGAAGCCTTTTCACATGAGAGGGAAAAAAACAAAACAAACAAAACATCCAAGCCCGGCGAAATTTTGCAAAAAGATACATCCAGTCTCTCAAAACCACGTGGGAAAAAATGTGTTGGGGTCTTAAGAGACAAAGGTTGAACTTTTTGGCCATAATTCAAAAAGGTAGGTTGGAACAAAAACAACACAGCACATCACCAGAAGAACACCACACCCACGGCGAAGCATGGTGGTGGCAGCATCAGGCTTTGGGGGCTGCTTTTCTTCAGCCAGAACTGGTGCTTTAATCAAGGTGGAGGGAAACATGAATAGCTCCAAATACCAGTCAAGTTTTGCACAAAACGTTCAAGCATTTATGAGAAAGCTGAAGATGAAGAGGAATTTCACCTTTCAGCACAACAACGACCCAAATCATTCATCCAAATCAACTAAGGAATGGCTTCACTGAGAGAAGATCAATGTTTTGGAATGGCTCAGCCAGAGCCCAGACCTGAATCCACTTGAAAATCTGTGAGGTGATGAAGAGGGCTATACACAGGAGATGCCTTCCCAATCTGATGGTACGAGAACGTTTTTGCAAAGAAGAGTGGGAAAATATTGTGCCAAGCTGATGGACTCTTACCCAAAAAGGCCAAGTGCTGTATTGAACTCAACAGGTGCCTCAACGAAGTATTAATTTAATAGTTTGCACACTTATGTAACCAGGTAAGGTTTTTTGTTTTGTTTTTTTTTCTAAAAGGATTCAGTCTGTTTTGCACTTTATTTTTTATTGCAATTTCACATTAAAAGCAGAAAAGGTTCTGACATGTTTTTTTTTACATAACACAAAACCTGCCATTTTAACAGGGGTGTTTAGACTTTTTATAGTCACTGTAAATATATCGATTTTTTACATTGAGCACAATTGTGCAAACGTGTGTGTGTGTGTGTGTGTGTGTGTGTGTGTGTGTGTGTGTGTGTGTGTGTGTGTGTGTATGTGTTTTGTGTGCGTGTGCATAGATAAGGACTTCATTGAAAGTAATTTTGTTTTGGCTCTGCTCGGGTTGATAAAGAGTTTTTTGTTTTTTTTGCTGACATTTCATAAGAGAATTTCAAAGCTCTTTACTTCCTCTCATCCTCTGACTAACGCTGCTCTTATCCGGAGGGAGAGCTTCCTTCATAATAGAGGGACGGAGGTCGCCTGTTCTTCAGCATGGTGGTCTCCCTCATTAGCTGTGAAAGGCAGGCGGCCTTCACACAAAGATTGTCCTGCATTTAGCTTATGGCTAATAGATCACTAATGGTCAGCGCTTTTCACTCACATCTCCCTGGGAGGCCAGTGTCTGCTGCAAAGCAGCACCAAAGGGAGATGGCAGCGTGTGTCAGTGTGTTTTGCTCAAGGACACGTGAGCAGAAAGTGTTCTTGCTGATGTGTGACATGAGATTTGGCAGCAAAAAATATCCACCAAGTACCGGTGTGGGAAGATGGCGGCGTGGATTCACGTTTGTGGCGGCCTCGCCCAGTACCGTCCATGCAGTGTATTTGTCCATGTCTTCGTTTAAGTTTTGTTTTCCTTTGATGGCAGGGAGAGCTGCTGCTAGATCGGCTGGGAGAGCTTGGTCTACTGAGTCTTGTGGGCCCAGGGACCACGGCCCTGCCTGGAGCTGTGGCCGAGGAGGTACCACTGAGGGCAGTCTGACAGGACACGTAAGCGGGACAGGCTAAGCTAACTGCTAGCCCATGCAATACCACCAAGGGCGGTCTGGCGGTGACCTCGCCTGGCGTTGACTTTGGTGTTTTTGGTGTCGT
Organism: Lampris incognitus; assembly: GCF_029633865.1. Taxonomy (NCBI): domain Eukaryota; kingdom Metazoa; phylum Chordata; class Actinopteri; order Lampriformes; family Lampridae; genus Lampris; species Lampris incognitus. The sequence continues at coordinate 58,105,535 of NC_079217.1, forward strand.
CGTGTGGAGTGTGTGTGTGTGTGGGGGGGGGGTGTCGAAGGTAGGTTCCAGTGACTGTTCAAAAGGTGCATGTATGTTTTTTGTTTTGTTTTTCCCCAAACCGGTTGATCTGTAAACCATAGTTCCTGAAGACGTTGCCTCATCAGTTGCCATCATCAACGAAATGCAAAAAATGTGGACAAGAAGAAAGCAAGGCTAGAAGACAGGTTGATCCAGACCGTTGGTGGTCTCCATTTCCTGTCGAATGGGGGGCAACACATCCCCTCTGCTTTGGTGAGAAACAAATGGTACCAACAAATATTTAATTCATCAAAAACCATCAGTGCGGCGACTCCCAGGATTGTCATTGGGAGGTAAAAAGGTACAAACATGGGCCTTTTGATGAATTAATTATCTCCGTTTCTCCATACACCGCGGAGACTGTTTCGTTTTGGTGAAACTACAGCACCACGTTTCAGTCGTCCATGTCCTGGAAGTGTTCCTGAAACAGAGGTGTTATTCAGATGTGTGTGTGGAGTTAGAAAGTTGCCACAAAGACACAATGTTTTACAAATGCGCTACAATTCACTGACAAACAAACACAATGAGGTTTGCAAAGGCAAATTATCATTAACAAACTAATGCATTTTCTTTGCAAAACAGAATCAGTTCATGGTGTTTCCTACAAGAGGGGCGGCATGGTGGCGCAGTGGTTAGCGTGGTCGCCTCACAGCAAGAAGGTCCTGGGTTCGAGCGCCGGGGTAGTCCAACCTTGGGGGTCATCCCGGGTCGTCCTCTGTGTGGAGTTTGTATGTTGCCTACGTGGGTTTCCTCCAGGTGCTCCGGTTTCTTCCAACAGTCCAAAGACATGTAGGTCAGGTGAATCGGCCGCGCTACATTGTCCCTAGGTGTGTGTGTGTGTGTGTGTGTGTGTGTGTGTGTGTGTGTGTGTGTGTGTGTGTGTGTGTGTGTGTGTGTGTGTGTGTGTGTGTGGTGTGGGGGGGCAGGCTCTGTGATGGCCCAGCGGCCTGTCCAGGGTGTCTCGCCGCCTGATGACTGCTGGGATAGTCTCCAGCATCCCTGAGAGCAGGGTAATAAGCGGTTTGGATAATGGATGGATGGATGGATGTTTCGTACAAGGGATGCAGACTTTACTACAAAATCAAATGTAACTCGCTTAATTCTGAACCGATTTTCATGAAATTTGATATATAAACGTGAGAAATTTAACATTTTACTTGTTTCTTATTGGAATTAAATTCAGTTACTGGGGGTGGATCTAATCAGCTCTATGCCAAAACATTAACTTTATGAATAGCTACAACTTTGACTGGGACCTGCAAGCTCCGATCTATGAATAGGCAACATCGAGCTGCACCCTTTACTAAAGCACTTGCTGTCAAGCAACCGAAAATGTGCCAGTCATCTGAAAATATCAGCAGACACAGTGTCTGTGAAGGTGTATATGTACACAACAGAGCCGCTTATTGTAATCACCAGTCAGTGATTATAATCAGTATTCCAGCTGTGTCCACGGGTTGTCTTTTTAAATAGAGAGTACTTCTAAAAAAATGTAAAATATTTACGGTTCCACTGAAGTAAAATATGTACCTCCAATATGAAGCACCTGTTGGCCTTTTCAAACTGAAACTTTGAAGGAAAATATAAACTGTGGGTCATGTGATTGCTCAAATACATGGCAGTAAAGCATAGTATAAATAAAGTAAGACAATGTAAAGACCTATTTATATTGATATAGATATGCACGCAAGTGTGAAATAACCGTAATTTCTTCGAGTCTATTACAAACAGGAGCATGCCACTGGGTGTCCTCTACCATCAGCATCATATGCCCACCTCATGTTCCTTCTTTCTGGCCTTTGGGACCTTGTAGACGAGCTGCAGTGGCCCTTGGAGCCACGCTCTGGCCTCACTGGGAAATGGGTTTGAGATTACGTTTAATCAGTTGACACCCCAGGACAATGAGTTGTCTTACTGCCTTATTGGAATACTATGAATTCTGTAGAATTCCCACACAAGCCACAGAACAGGCTGGTTGTTCTCCTCATGTTACAAAACCTAAAGATGTCATGGTGACAACTTTCGTCAAAGCCTTCTGGATTAAGCGAGTCCAGCAAAAGTAGGTCATTCTTTGCTGGTTCCATGACCTTTCACCCATTTACAAAGCAGCTAAAATGAAATACAGTCCTAAAACCAGAGAAAAATATACAGCACACATTGAGTTCAATTTTACCTTGGCTTGAGAGGATTTTGAATAGACTCACGTGAAGCAAACAGTGATCGGCTTTTCCTGGCTGTCGACTGCAGGCTGGGCAGGAGGTCACCCTATCATTTTAAAGTAGGGAGTTTTGCATTGATTTATTGATAGTGATTTTTGGCCCTGTGTGATGGCCTGGCGGCCTGTCCAGGGTGTCTCCCCCCCTGCCACCCAATGACTGCTGGGATAGACTCCAGCATCCCTGCGACCCTGAGAGCAGGATAAGCGGTTTGGATAATAGATGGATGGATTTTTGCATTATTGTATGTCAATGTCAAGCAACACAGGAGGTCACAGGGAAAAAGAACTTAGTGGAAAACCAGCCGCCAGGTCCACCATCTTAGACTTCCATGTCGGAACAACATTCATGTCCACAGTGTGGACATCATTTCCCTATATTGATAGTTTTTCACAAACTGAAACTCATCCATTCATTCATCCATCCATCCATCCATTCATTCATTAATTCGTTCGTTCATCTTCGGCCACTTTTCCGCGGCCGGGTCGCAGTGGCAACAAACTAAGTAGGGCACTCCAAATGTCCGTCTCCCCAGCAACGCCCTCCAGCTCCTCTTGGGGATCCCAAGGCGTTCCCAGGCCAGGCTGGACATGTAGTCCCTCTAGCGAGTTCTGGGTCTACCCTGGGGTCTCCTCCCAGTGGCCGTGCATGGTAAACCTCTAAAGAAAGGCGCTCAGGAGGCATCCTATTAAGATGTCTGAACCACCTCAACTGGCTCCTTTCGATGCGAAGGAGCAGCGGCTCTACTCCGAGCTCCCTCCGGATGTCCGAGCTCATTTCAGGCACTTGTATCCATGATCTCACCCTTTCGGTCACTACCCAAAACATACTTCAAAACACTAGAAAACATACAAAAGAAACAGTAAAATCAAAACAAAGCACCACCATGAGTCCAGCATATCTTGAATCAGATGTGTAGATGCAAAGAAACTCTCCATCATCTCAGTAAAACTTGATGTCAGAAACAAATCCAGTTTTCAAAATGAAGGCTAGATACAAAAACCAAACTCAAGTGTATTGTCTTAGTTCTATGATAAACTCTAGGGGAAAAAAGTTTTACAATAGTTAAATCATGTATCAATTTTGAAAAACAGTATAAAATTATCTGCCATGTGAGTGCAATTTAGAAGTGGGTTATCTCCAACACATTCTCACTCGTCAAACACAGGGGCTCGGTCAGTGGCCTTACGCTTCGAACTACGACGCTGGAGGTTCCTCTTTAGCGTCAGCTTTGCGCGTGAGCCTGTTCTCACTCCTAACTCGTCACATATGGACGCTTGTTGAGGACGACCTCTTTGTCACTGTTCAGGGCTCTAGGTACCCCTTTCACATCAACTTTCAACGTGAAGGGACTGAGATCACTCATAGGCACACAAAAAAAAAAACTAATCCTAACCTCATTACATCAAAATGAGTTGTTTCACACACAAATCAGTGTTTTTAGAGAACAAAAAATTGTCCCTGGTGCCGGCACGTACTTTTAACAAAACACATTACGTGCTACAACCACATAATGTGAGTGTTAAGAGGTCATGGTCATTTCACGTATTTCTGTGCGATCATGTTGATGAATGCACACAGATGAAATATATATTTATACTCTGTACTTCTATGAAAAACTTGTCGGGGTAATGTCGAATGTTTTTTGTTGTTGGTTTTTTGCCTGCTACTACCCTCCACGTTGAAAGTTGGCATTAAAGGGGTACCTAGAGTGTTGAACAGTGACGAAGAGGTCGTTCTCAACAAGTGTCCATATGTGGCGAGTTGGGAGAGAGAATTTGTAGACAGGGCTGTTGAATAGATATCAATGGTGTGGTGTTCCAGTCGAAAAAAACAACAACAACAAAACAACAACACAGTCGGCAGAATAAAATGTTGGCATTTTACATTTCTGCAAACCACGGATATGTTATTAAAATGTCGACGTTTCTAAACCAAAAATATTTAATATAAGCTTTTTAATGTATAGTCAATGTTGGTGGAGCCTGCGTCCATGTCATGTGACTGTCAAGTTTGTCTGCGAAAAGAAAAAAAAAAGGCTGACATTCATTTTATTCTATTAGTGGAAAATGCAATATTTGTAGATAATTTAAGCATTAAAATGAAATTTGATGACACTTCTAGCGGGAAATGTGCATTTTATTTTCATATTGCTCGTTTAGTGAATGTATCTTTAGTTTGTTAGTTGCTACAAAGAATCTTTCTGGTCTCGACAGAAAATTGTCGGACTGCAACGTTTCCAACATAGAGCACAACCCCAAAATGCGTTTTTACATTACCTGCTAAAATATCAATCATCAGACGGAAATAATGCTACTCTACAGGTCGAGACCTCCCTAACGATGTATTTAGTTTAGTCCTGTGTTAAAGTTTTAATTTTAACATTTAATGGACAGTCTTGCTCCAGGTTTACTTTCAAGGAGCCCTTTGGAGGCCCAACGCATGAAATTAAAGGTTTTTAGTTGTTTGTTTTTTTTTGTTTTTGTTTTTTGGGGGGGTTTGTGTGTGTTTTTGAAATAGTGACAAACATTGTTTAAGATAATAATTTTTTACTAATTTACAACCAATCTAGTAATTTTGGCCTACATCAAAGCTTCCTGGTGATTTTCCTGATGAAATGCAAGATCTTTCCTTTCAGACTTAACCCTACCCTGAACAAACAAACAATCAGACATCAGAAAGAATCAGAAACATGTTATGTATCATTTCATTTTGTGCACTTGCACACATGAAATGAAACAAAACATAATTTCCCCCAGCCCACAGCAGTGCCACACAAAGACAAAAACTACAAGAACTACAGGAACACATATTCAAACTAACGCATATATGTAAATTTTAAAAAAAAACAACTCACTGTCCATGAGAACAAATGCCAGGATGACTGTTGGAACTGCCGGTCTGCATGGGCTAGCAGTTAGCTTAGCCTACCCTGCTTCAGCATCGTGTCAGACAGCCCTCGGTGTTTCCTTTCTGGGCCCAGCTCCAGTCAGGGCCGTGGTCTTTGGGCCCACTGGATACAGCAGACAAATCTCTCCCATCCAATCCAACGCTAGCCCTCCCACCCAGACACCTTCGACACACCTCCATGCACTCCACATGATGACACTAAAAACACAGTCAAGGCTAGGCGAGGCCGCCGCCAGACTGCCCTCGGTGTTGTCGGAACTGCCGGTCTGCATGAGCTAGCAGTTGGATTAGCCTGCCCCGCATCTGCTTCCTGTCAGACCGCCCTCGGTGTTGCCTCTTCAGGCACAGCTCCAGACAGGGCCGTGGTCCCTGGGCCCACAAGATGGATCAGACCACAGCAGACTAAACAAACAAACAGACAAACAAACAAAGCAACTTTTATACCATGTATATTGGGCCTCCAAAGGACTCTCTGAAACTAGGCCTGCATCAAGGTTGAGCCCTTTGGAGGCCCAATACATGGAATTAAAGTTAGTTAGTTAGTTAGTTAGTTAGTTAGTTAGTTAGTTAGTTAGTTAGTTAGTTAGTTAGTTAGTTAGTTCATTTGTTTGTTTAGTCATCTTTACAAAGTGCAATCCTGCTGACCATCCAGGGCATTAAGATAAACCAACTAGACCCCCTGAGATCAACCGCTGAGAGATATACTTGATCATTTGCAGGTATAGCTTCGTGTAGGAGATGACAAGGGGGGCAACAGTCATGATCGCCTGGGTTTGTATCCCGTGTGGGTCACAACAATTACGAGGGTCAGACTTTGATAAAGGGAGATATATATACAGAGAGAGAGATGAAAGGTGTGAAAGACAAATGGGGAGATGAAAGTCAAACAGATTGAGATTTGAGAGATACACTAGACATATACAGATAGGACAAAACAGATAGAGAGAAAGGAAAATGGAAGGAGAGAGAGAGGGCTGAAGGGATATAAACAGAGATAAATGATTGTCTCTTGAAACCTGTGGGCAGCAGAGAAACCTCCATGCTTCCAGTTCTGACTAACTGTCAACACACACTTCCCGCAAGGTCTCTCTCTCTCTCTCTCTCTCTCTCTCTCTCTCTCTCTCTCTCTCTCTCTCTCTCTCTCTCTCTCTCTCTCTCTCTCTCTCTCTCTCAAACAAATTCAAACAGCATGCTGAGTGTGTGTGTGTGCGTGCGTGCGTGCGTGCGTATTGGAATGTGTGTATCTGCCGTTTGAATGTGTAAAGCTTCAAGAGTTAATTTCGTCCTCAATTAGTTTGATGGTGGTACTAATGTGACCCGTGTTTTAGCATACATTAGCTGTGGATGAGTAAGTTCTCTAATCGTAACTCTATTAAATTATTCTCTCTCTCTTTCTCTCTCTATCATCACACACACACACACACACACACACACACACACACACACACACACACACACACACACACACACACTCAGCATGCTGTTTGAATTTGTTAGGTGGATTGTACCGTGTTCTAGGAATAAGAAGTTGTTTGCTTTTAAAATAACCCCCCCAAACAATTCTGAGCACAACTTGTACCTGTATATCCACCAGTCTATTGGTCTTCTAATTTAGGCCTTGCAGAAACCGCTACCTGGCTACTAATGCGAGTAGCAGCCTCTTTAGCAAAACCTGTCCTCAAAATCCATCTCTCTCAAGCCGCTTTCAGCCATACATTCAGTAGCATACATACATTCAGTAGCATATATTCACTAGCACACAGTGGTGCTTGAAAGGTTATTAACATTTTAGCATTTTCTATATTTCTGCATAAATATGACCTAAAACATCATCAGATTTTCACACAAGTCCTAAAAGTAGATAAAGAGAACCCAGTTAAACAAATGAGACAAAAATATCATACTTGGTTATTTATTTATTTATTTATTATAGGTGGTAGCTCAGCTGCTCAACGTGAGGGCTACATGCCGCACAAGAAACATTTTAAATCTATGGATTAAAAACTGCCTGAAGAGGAGCTAAAGATGCTGAGGGACTACGACAGGAGGGCAGAGCATCCAAACAGAAATGACCTTTTTCCAGGACTTATTTTTAATCCTGTTTTAGTTGGGTTAAATTGGCTGCTTTTAGAACAAACAATGCAATAGCCCTTCATATGGTAAAAGTTTACTTTCATTATATAAAAGCTTTAAACAAAAAGAAGCTAGAGGGAAAGCAGGACAGCATGGACTGAATACCTGGGGACAGAGGATGATGTACTGCCAGTTTGGAGAGTTTTATATGGAACTCCTTTAAATACGAGAGTGTGCGATCTCCACTGGAGACTACTTCATGGTAATCATACAGTAAATGCAGTTGTGAATATTTTAAATTTCACAATCCCAAAAGAGTGTCCTTTTTGTAACATGTTTGAAACTTTTTTTCTGAAAATATGTAAAGGTCTTTTAAAAATCCAATCTCTCTGTCTCTCTCTGGCTGTCTGTCTGTCTATCTGTCTCTCTCACTCTGTCTGTCTCCCTCCCTCTTTCCCTTTCCCTCTTTCTTTCTCACTCATTTTCGCTCTACAAAGGTGTTTTGGATGGGAAGCGGGAATCAGAAGAGCAGAACCTCATGGTATGCAATTTGGACCAGATTCCCTTCGGTTTTTCTTTTCATTTTGGTTCTTCCACCTACATTTTTCCCCCCAGAGATAATGATTATCTTGCGGATGAAGCAGATAAGCTGTTGTTTTCTCTGTAAGTGAGTAGGAAGATAAGAGCTCTTCCTTCCCTCTTTTCTTTTTCTTTTTTTTGACAGAAGAGTAAGTGAGGTGGGGAAAGGAGATACAAGGAACCGAAGGCGAAGAATTGATGAAAGAATGATGAGAAAGGATAGGTGGTAGGAAACAGGTTATGTTCAAAATAATTTCCATGGATTTCTGCATTATTATAGTGAAGAAAAAGAGAGGGAGAATATCACAGAGGAAAGGAGGATGACCTTATGAATGATTTAGGCCAGTCAAGACCTATGATGTTCCCACTTCTTCGTTGGTTCGAGAAGAGGTTAGCTAGTTGGCTACCAGTAGAAGACTGTGGTTTTACTGGTCAGATACCAGTGTATAGTGGCAGATTCTGTCCGATTTTGGGTCACTGCTTTGGTTTTAGGCATTTCAATGACTTGTATCCACTTTTCTATAGAACTTTATGTTTGGTTATCATTGAGAGGATTCAACCACACCACTCACGGATCCATGGTGGGGCAGGAATGGCACTGTTAGTTGTTCACTGGAGATTTCCATATCACCCAAAGCAAAAATTCTCCTTTCCAAACACAATGGTTGTCAGTCCTTAACTCTCACAAACTTGTGTTATTTCTTACTGTTTTTATAGTTTTCTAATAACAGCATATCGTAGCCAGGGCTTGACTGGCCATCTGGCAGACCAGTCACTTTCCTGGTAGGCCAACATGCCTTTTGGGCTGACACAACTGTCTTTTTCTTTTTTTCCTCTCTTTTATATGACCAACCCATAAAACTGGTAGTTCGCCCCCCCCCATAATTGACACTGGGCTTGCCCAACCACATCTTTAAACTCCTCCCCCTTTGGGCTTGTTGCCTTCACATTCAGATCAGAAAGTTATCCCTTTAGATAAAATCAAATCAAGGGCGTTACCACTACGATGAGTCGACTCTTGAACAAACTGAGAGAACCCAAAAGTATCAGCTAGTGCCAGAAAGCCTTTAATTAGAGGATCAGCAGCCTTTTTCAGATGAAGATTGAAATCACCAAGAAGAGAATCTCATCAGAATGAGTAACAAGACCCGATACAAATTCGTCAAGAAATAGTAAGAGCCAAGAGGTTGGTAAGAGTATCACAATCTGGACTGAGCCGAGTCTATTCGTGGCTGAGGAAGAATGAATTTAAAATTGAATTTAGATTCAGGTTTAGAAGTTGAATTGAAAATAGATTTAGATATTAAGGCAACACCCCCACCTTGTTTATTTGCCCGAGCTACACGGGCATATAGTTGGGGGGGGGCTTAATTTAAGGGAAGGAAAGCATTTGGTTTCAGCCGTGTTTCACATAACTCAATCATATCGAAACTATGTTCAATAATCAGATAATTTATTAGTAAGGCTTTGGTGGACAGTGATCTGATATTTATGAAACCATATTTAAGCATCTTGTTGCAGTGATCAGTAGTAGGCAGAACATTAGAGTGACCAATAGATGAAATATCAACCGGAATTAGACACTTTGTATTATTAGTTGACAATTTTGAAGAGCTATGCTTTGAGCGATGTGTGGTCACATTTTTGATAACTTAAGATGTTTGGTCCAGTAGATTATTAGGTGCTTCATTGCACATTTCACCGACACCAGTGGTTAGGAATGATTATTAGATTATTGTGATTCACACATTTAGGAGAGGAGAGCTTAGGAGCAATACAGCAGGGAAGGGAGACAGTCTCAATGTTATAGACCAAGCTATCAGTGACAAAAATTCCCTGACTGAACATATTAACTAAACTAATTTACTCCACATTGGCACTAGGTTTAAACCTAGCAGGCTCTCAAATCACCTGCAACCTGCTGAATTTTCAGTCCCTAGTGTCAAACTAGGAACTATATTGCTAGACAAAAGAGCGGTGCCGTCTCCAGTAGGGTGAATGCCATCCACTTTCAGCAGGTAAGGCAGCCCCAGAAAAAAGGCCAGTTATCAACAAAGCCGAATTCCTGCTCATTACAGTAACAAGCCAGCCAGCAGTTTACTGAGGTGAGCCTACTGTACATATCATTACCCCTCATAGGTAAGGGACCAGAGACATTTAATTGATGCCGCCACATCTTTCTGGCCAACTTAGGCATCCTGACTAGACTAGCTTTTGTGATCTCTGATTGCTTCATCCTCGCATTATCATTGCCGACATGAATGACAATGTGTCTGAAGGTAGTGGTGCTGTGTGCCTGGGTTCCCTGTTTCTCCCTCCGTGATGCCAGCACCCAAAAACTATCCTCTCTGTCTGCGACTGTGGTCCTGGGTAAACATTGAACCAAGGCTGGTGAAGCTAATCTGATCTTGCAGGTAATGGAGTCTCCTATTGGTGGCACGGTGGTGCAGTGGTTAGCACGGTTGCCTCACTGCAAGAAGGTCAAGCCCAGGGGTAGTCCAACCTTGGGGGTCATCCCGGTTTGTTCTCTGTGTGGAGTTTGCACATTCTCCCCGTGTCTGCATGGGTTTCTTCCGGGGGCTCCGGTTTCCTCCCACAGTCCAAAGATGTAGGTCAGGTGGATCGGCCATGCTAAATTGTCCCTAGGTATGAGTGTGTGTGTGTGTGTGTGTGTGTGTGTGTGTGTGTGTGTGTGTGTGTGTGTGTGTGTGTGTGTGTGTGTGTGTGTGTGTGTATGTCGGCCCTGTGTGATGGCCTGGCGGCCAGTCCAGGGTGTCTCCCCGCCTGCCGCCCAATGACTGCTGGAATAGGCTCCAGCATCCCCGCGTCCCTGAGAGCAGGATAAGCGGTTCGGATAATGGATGGATGGATGGAGTCTCCTATCACTAATGTGCGTTGCTTTACTCTGTCGACAGGAGTGGAAGAGGCACGCTGGTCAGTAGGACTACGAGCAGGGCTGGGTGAGGGTCAAAAACCAGTTTGCAGTCGGGAGCGATTACTGCAGACCAGGCCACACGACCGGTGGTTTGCTCTTGCGAGGCTTCCCACAACAGCTAACAGAGACACACTCTGCCACATCAGCCAACAAGGCTGAGCTAGTGCTAACAATAGCATGTCTGCTGTCAGGCCCGTTGCTAAGGCTATCTGGAATGCCCCTCACGTCTAACGTAAACCTAGCCGAGAGAAGCTGCTCTAACTCACAGACACATCTCTCTAGTAGAGACAAACTACAGAATAGTCACCACACACCATTGTTTTAACGAGGCTGCTCTGACTACGAATGGAATAGAGCTAACTACTAAGCTAGGCTAAGCTCAAAGCTGGTAAACTGACTAGAAACAAAAGGCTGCCTACTAAACACAAGAGTCGTTTGAGAAAGAAAACTCGTGAATCTAGCGATAAGTGAACGAAGCACAGGAAATAGTGACATCAGTAGGAGAAATGAAGAGGCCAGGGCAGAATAAAAAGGAGAAGAGAGAGTAAGAGAATAAACAGCAGTTATCGATCACGAAGGTGGAAACCAGAAAAGCCGTGTGTGTGTGTGTGTGTGTGTGTGTGTGTTTGGTGGGAGAGATGAGAGAGGTTATAAAGGTCTCTCCCTTTCCTTCTCTACTGTACCTCTTCCTCTCTTCTCTCGCCTTTCAGTACCCCCCTGAAGTAATACTTGGGGTAGTATTGGTCGAGGATCAATGACCACACCGGGTTATAGAACTCAGGTTTAATCGTGGCTCAGCAGGCAGACGTAATAACCATACATGGTAGTGGTGTAACCATAATAACAGTCCGGGTAGTACATAACACCTAGTGTAGTTCCAGTGGATATACATGGAATTATATCACTACATCCCCCCTGTTTAGTTTTCAATTTTTTTATTACACAGAGGTTGCCTTCTCTTTTTTTTTCTTTTTTTTTTTGTAGACAACACACTCAGAATTGTCCATCTCAAAAAACAATAAACATATTCAGAGCCCTCCTTTTGTGTGTGATTGTCTCTACTCATAGTCCTTGTAGTGAGCTGGTTTGGAAACAGCTCTTCCATATCTTGTGCGTACTGTCTTGTGTGTTTCACAGGTTTGGTTGGAAGAAGTTCCAGCTGCATGAGTGTCCCGTTGAGGTTCTGTGAAGCGGGTTCTTGCGCTCCTCAGTGCATGGGGGTGGTGAATTTCCCGCAGGTGGCTCCTGCCACGTCTGAGTTTGTTCCCATTTGATGTTTGCACAATGTAGCTCCTTGGCTCATCGCACTTTTGTACGACGGTGGCTGGATACCAAGTCCCTTTTTCCTTGTTTAGGACAGATATGTGCTGTCCGGGACCGAGTGGAGGTAGTTCTCTGCCGCTGCTGCGGTCATGATGTTCCTTCATGTTTGCTGTTCTTTGCTCCAGGTGGAGTCGGTTTTCCTCCTTGCCTGGGTCCCCTCGACTCGGCAGCAGGGTGGTGACTGGCCTTCTGAAGATCAGTTCTGCTGGTGATGGTAGTTTACTGTCGATGGGTGTTGCTCTGACCTGTAGTAAGGCCACTTGTATGTTACCTCCTTGTCTCATGGTTTTCTTCACAATGGATTTGATGTGTCGCACATGCCTCTCAATGAATCCATTGCTTTTTGGATAGTGGGGTGAGCTTGTCATGTGCCTGATTCCCCAGTCAGCCGTGAATTTCTGGAACGCGTGCCCTGTGTACTGGGGTCCATTATCTGTAAGTATCTCGTCAGGCCTTCCAAAAAGAGACATGTACATTTCCATTTTTTGTGCAACTGCCCGGCTGGACACAGGCATGGGCATTTCATCCACTAGAGGGAACTTTAGAATATCTGTCCACAATCAGTAAATACTGATGTCCATCGATCTCGAATAGATCAGAAGCTAGGGATTGCCATGGTTTTGACCATGTGTTGTGTGGGTTGAGAGGTTGCTTTGGATTTGCATCCTGATGTTCCACGCATACGCTACATGACCTGCAGACTCTTTCGATGTCATTGTTCATTCTGATCCAGTAGACACTTTCTCTCGCCAGTCGCCGTGTCTTTTCGATGCCCTGGTGTCCTACATGCAGCTGTTCGAGTATAGAATCAGTCATGGAGTCTGGGATGAGCACCTGTCTGCCTTTGAATATGACTCCTGCTTCAACTGCGAGCTCATCTCTGAATGACCAGTACTCACGTAGTTGTCTTGGTAGAGCTTTGATGTTGTCTGGCCATCCCTGGTGGATCAGCCCTTTCAGTGCATTGAGTCTGGGGTCGCTGGTGGTTTCCGTGCGGAGTGCGTCCTGTTTCTCGGGGGAGAAGTTTATCATTGCAACAGTGAGCATCTCTGGATCCTCGACTTCTGCCTCTATTCCGTCAATGCGCTCGTCCAGCTCGATGTTGCTGTTGTTCTCAGGGTTGGGTAGTCGGCTGAGTGTGTCTGCCAGGACCATCTGGTTTCCTGGTCGACGCGTGACCTCGTAGTTGTATCCTTGTGTTTTTATCAGCATTCGCTGAAGCCGTGGCGGGGCAGCATGCAGTGGCTTTGTGCATATGGTAACGAGGGGTTTGTGGTCTGTAACTACAATGAATGACTTCCCATACAGGTAGGTATGGTATCGCTGCATTCCATAGACTATGGCCAGCATTTCTCGCTCTATGTTGCTGTACCTGGATTGGCAGTCGTCCAGTGTCTTTGAGCCAAAAGCTATGGGTCTTTTGTTCTGCACTAATACCACGCCCAGTCCTTTCTGTGATGCATCGACCTCAAGTGTCAGAGGTGTGCTTGGATCATAGTACTTCAGGCAGTCATGTTCGTTGATAACTGATTTCAGGTCCTCAAAGCTCTTTTGGTGGTCAGTGTCCCATGTCCAAGGCACGTCACCTTTCAGCAGCACCCTCAGTGTGTGTGCTTTGTCTGCGAACTTTGGGATGTAGGGTGACAGGTAGGTCAGCATCCCCAAGAATCTGCTCAGTTCATCTTTGTTCTGGGGTGTCGGCATTTTCTGGAGGTCCCTGATTTTGGCTGGGTCAGGTTTGATACCTTTGTCTGTGTACAGGTTGCCAAAGAATGAGATGCTTGTCTGTTTGATTGTGCACTTGTCACTGTTGAACACAATACCTGTCTTGGCTGCTCTCTCCATCACGTTGGTCAGGTTCCTGTCATGCTCCTCTTCGCTTGCTCCGTAGACTGCGATATCATCGGCTATGCTGACGACACCGTCGAGCCCCTCCAGGATTTGGTCCATCTTTGCCTGGAAGAGATCTTGAGAGACACTGAGACCAAATGGCAAACGTTTCCAGCAGTATCTACCAAATGGAGTTCGGAATGTGCTTAGCAGTTGTGACTCTTCCTCTAGGTGTATTGACCAATATCCAGCTTTTGCGTCAAGTTTGCTGAATATTTTTGCATTTGCAAACTTCGGGTTCAGTTCCTCCACAGTAGGAATATTGTGTGGGCATCTCCTAAGGCTCGCATTAAGCTTTTGGGGGTCTAAGCATATGCGAAGGGAACCGTCTTTCTTTGTGCTGTATGCCAGACTCGAGCACCAGTCTGTGTGCTGTTCTACTTTTCTTAACACATCTTGTTCGACTATGTTATTCAGTTCATCTTTCAGTTTGTCTTTGATGTGAATGCTGCACTTACGTGGTGGGTCTATGAATGGTTCAGCATCCTTTTTCAGGAAGAGCTTGGCCTTTCCACTGAAGTTGCCAATTTTGTCAAACTGGTCTGGGTATGCTCTCTTTAGGTCTGCACTGTTAGATATGGTCATTTTGGGTTTTGTCTGTCTTGTGTTGACTTTTTTCTGGTTTGCATGTCCTTTCTCGGTCACTGCATCTACATTGACAGTCACTAGGTTTAACAGTTCACATGTTGGCAGCCCAACTATGGCTGGCCCTGGTACATCTACAACATAGAACTTTGCATTGATCCATTTGGATTCTTTGTACTGGCATGGAATGTCAATGGTGCCTAGGCAGGGGCTGGCGTGACCACTGTATGAAGATAGCCTTCTGTTGGGTTTTTTCAGTCGTTTCTGGGTGCATGCATTTTCACCGTACATCTGCTTGAAGGTACGCAATGGGAGTGTGTTGCCTGACGCACCTGTGTCTATCTTCACACGTAGTGTGTATCCACGACCAGGTAGGTCAGGTGGTGTCACCTTCAGGACTGTGTACGCCTCCTCTCTGGCCGGCTTGCTGTCTATGCTATGCATGCACTTTTCACTGATAGTTATGGAGTGGAACTGTTTCTGGTAAGTACTTTCGTTCTCACTGTCTGTTTCACTGCTACTCTCTACAGCATGTATGTGAGTCCTGCTCTGTTGCTTTTTGTCTATATAGGTTTTGTGCTTGTGCTGTTTGTCTTGTGGTGTGTGTGACTTACTTCCCCCGCTCCTGCTCTGGCTGGAGTGTTCCTGGCACTCTCGTTTGGCCTTCCTGCAGCACCGCTCCCAGTGACCTTTTGCACCACACGCATTGCATTCATCATCATATGCAGGACATCGACGTGGTTTGTGGCTTCTCCCACAGTTACGACATATGCGGTCCCTGTCCACAGCGTGGATTCTCTCATTGTGTGACAGGCTAAGTTTGTCTAACTGTTCATTGCCTGCTGTCAGGGCTTCATATTTTCGTCCCTCGGCCAGAACCTCTGCTAAGGAATATCCTTTTGGTTTGCTGTATAGATCATTCCTCAGGGCATCATGGGGAGTGCTCGCAATAATAATCTCAATCATACGCTCGTTAAGCTCTTCATCTGAAAACTGACATTTCTGTGCTAGTGTTCTGGCTCTGGTCACAAAATCATCAACATTCTCATCTGGTTTCTGTCTGTGTTGCATCAGTTGCAGTCTATGGATTCTGAAATTTACGTTCAACTTTAGCTGTTTTTCAAAGAAGTCCCATAGTTTGGCAGGCTTTTTCTTTTCATCATCGGTGAGACCACTGGCGTTCAGTCTTTTTAATCCTTCATCTCCGATTCCACGACATATTTTCCTAGCTTGTTTAGCTGCGCCATTTATTTCTTCATCTTCTAAATACAGAGTCATTTTCTGTTTATACAGTGAAATTGCCTCACCCAGGTCCGGGTCTGACCAATTCATCGTCGGTAGATGCGATGCCATGACGTCTCCTGTTACTAGCTAGCTAGTTAGCTTTGCGGCTAGCTCAGCTCCGGCGCACTCTTGCTTGAATGATGACAGAAATTATCCACGGACAATTTTATCAGTCTATCTTCATTCTTCATAGAGAGTACTTTACCGCTGCCACCATGAAGTAATACTTGGGGTAGTATTGGTCGAGGATCAATGACCACGCCGGGTTATAGAACTCAGGTTTAATCGTGGCTCAGTAGGCAGACGTAATAACCATACATGGTAGTGGTGTAACCATAATAACAGTCCGGGTAGTACATAACACCTAGTGTAGTTCCAGTGGATATACATGGCGTTATATCACTACACCCCCTTCACACACACACACACACACCATTGTGTCTTTGTCTTTCGCTGACCGTTTTGGATTTTCAAAGTTTAATAACTTTGTGGGTCAAAAAAGAGATAGACCTGCCATTCCCTGAATGCTGCTAAAATCGCATATATTTGCATTAAAATGAGTTTTAGATCAGTTGCACAAAAAAGTTATGAAAAGATCTACCTAAAACGACTATGAGCGGTCAAAGTGACCGCACGTAATTTGCACGTGATCGTGCGTGTCATGTCACTGTTTGTGACGTGTGTTGGTCGCGTCATTTCCTTCGTGAAGTTCATTGCTCTGTCCTAGAAACACTAGCTAACGTTCTCCGGTGTAGAGAAATAGTTTAAACTTGATTTATGATTATTTCCAACATGTCTGTGTACAGATGCCGTTATAGATGCACCATGACTACCACCGAGGCGTGGCGGTATTTACAGGCGTTGGACGGCGGCCATTTTAAATTGTTTGAAAAATAGTAATAAAAGTTGTTAAAATGTTAATTTTGGTTTCAGTTAGTTTCTTAACAGACATACTAACAAATGGAATGCATTAATAGCTCATTTGGGTATTTATCTTGACAGAATATTGAACCATGGCGGTCAAAATGACCGCCCAAGGTCGTTTTAGGTAGGAGTGAAATCCCGGTCGTTTTAGGTTTTTACTAGAAATACTGAAGCACGAGAAAAAATACTGAATACACAAATACAGAAACACTGAAGCAGGAGATTGATTGATTGATTGATTGATTGATTGATTGATTGATTGATCGGTTGGTTGGTTGGTTGGTTGGTTGGTTGGGAAAGGGGACATAACAGAAATGGAGGGATGGCTGTGTGGGCCATGCAACAGAAAGGACAAATTGAAAACTAACTATGCATTTTTGTCTTTCATGACCAAAACATTTCTTTCTTTCTCTTTTATCATTTCTAGGGGTCTTTCCCCAGAAGCCGACATCCTGCGTTTGGTGTCTGGGTCATTATGTCAGCATTCATGTATAGATGGAGGGAGTTATGGATTTTCTGCTGCAGTCGTATAACAAAGCCGGCTAACTGCTGCTCTTTTGCACAGTTGTCGGCAGCTGGCTTTACCAGGATGAGTCTCTGTCAGCTGCTGTGTTTCAGCGGTGTCTGCTGGGTTTGAGAGTAATTCCTACTGTCGTCCCTAGTTCGGAGCCGTTTGATCCAGAAGGGTAACAAATCTTTTCTTTTGTGGTTGGTGTTGGTGTGACTGTTTCTTCTTTTCTTTTTCTTTTTTCTAGTCTGAATGTCTCTGCGATTACATAATCAGGGAAGAATGATATTCCTCTGAAGAAGACACGCAGATTTACAAAACACTCCGGGACAGTGTTTCCTACTGCATTCAGGAATCCAGACACTCGGGTTTATTTGCACACAATATCCACAATGGTTTTAACATTCAGACGGTTAGGTCAGTGAGTATTCCATCGCTCCATTAGATCCACATAAACCACATAATCACCCCAAGTTGCTGAGTAAAACGCTGAAGTGCTCATTCCAGCATGGAATGGTTTCTTTCCATGCTCAGAACCATGGAGCTTCACAGCTGAAAGACACTATTTGTCACCTGCTTTTTCACCAGCTGTCCAAAGCTGGGACAGGGGCAACAAAAGACTGGGAAAGTTTAGGAATGCTCAAAAAACACCTGTTTGGAAAATTCCACAGGCGAACAGGTTAATTGGAAACAGGTGAGCGTCATGATTGGGTATAAAAGGAGCATCCCCGAAAGGCTCAGTCGTTCACAAGCAAGGATGGGGAGAGGTTTACCACTTTGTGAATAGTCCAACAGTTTAAGAACAGCGTTTCTCAACGTACAATTGCAAGGGATTTAGGGATTTCATCATCTACAGTCCATAGTATCATCAAAAGATTCAGAGAATCCGGAGAAATCTCTGCACGTAAGCGGCAAGGCCGAAAACCAACATTGAATGCCCGTGACCTTCGACCCCTCGGGAGGCACTGCATGAAAAACTCACATCATTATGTAAAGGATATTACCACGTGGGCTCAGGAACACTTGGGAAAACCATCGTCAGTTAACACATTTCGTCGCTACAAATGCAAGTTAAAACTCTCCCATTCAAAGCGAAAGCCATATATCAACAACACCCAGAAACGCCGCCGGCTTCTCTGGGCCCGAGCTCATCTGAGATGGACTGATGCAAAGTGGAAAAGTGTGCTGTGGTCTGACGAGTCACATTTCAAATTGTTTTTGGAAATCATGGACGTCGTGTCCTCCGGGCTAAAGACGAAAAGGACCATCCAGATTGTTATCAGTGCAAAGTTCAGAAGCCAGCATCTGTGATGGTATGGGGGTGTGTTAGTGCCCATGGCATCATGGGTAACTTGCACATCTGCGAAGGCACCATTAATGCTGAAAGGTACTTACAGGTTTTGGAGCAACCTATGCTGCTATCCAAGCCACGTATTTTTCAGGGACGTCCCTGCTTATTTCAGCAAGACAATGCCAAGCCCCATTCTGCACGTGTTACAACAGCGTGGCTTCGTAGTAAAAGAGTGCGGGTACTAGACTGGCCTGCCTGCAGTCCAGACCTGTCTCCCATTGAAAATATGTGGCGCATTATGAAGCGCAAAATACGACAATGGAGACCCCCGGACTGTTGAGCAACTGAAGTCGTACATCAAGCAAGAATGGGAAAGAATTCCACCCCCAAAGCTTTAACAATTAGTGTCCTCAGTTCTCAAACACTTATTGAGTGTTGTTAAAAGGAAAGGTGATGTTGTGGGAGTGCAGGAATGAGGAGACGGAGAGATCAAGTCGAGACAACCCCGTTTACTCGCCACACAAAATGACACCACTACAGCACAATCTGTCGTGGCAACCAGCTAACCGCTAGGCTGCTGCAAACATGGCTCCACCCCGGAAAGCAGTGCCTACGTCAGCACTCTGAATATCTGCCTTAAAGGAGCAGCAGCCCCTGGTGAATCTACACTCAATTGTGTGTCACCACACAGGCCCCCCAGAATTCACCATCACGAAAAAATGCAAAACAGTAACACAACACAAAAGTACTCAGCGAAACACAAACAGCCAACAGGCGAACAGTCCTCAGTGAAACAGTCAACGTTTCGGGGGGCGGACCAGGCAGCCACAACGGATGCGCTGAATGGGTATGGGGGCGGGGCAGGGGCAGGGGACAGAGCCGCAGCCCGGGCAGGAGCCGAGGCTGGGCTAGGGGCCTGAGAGGGGGGGCGTCCACGCCGCGAGGGCAGGGCCAGTTCGACCGGCCCACCCAGGTCCAAATGGGCAATCTTGAGACGGTCCACCGAGACCCGCTCCGGCTTGCCCCCCATGTCCACCACAAAGTTCTTCGGCCCCGCTTCAGGGACGCGGAAGGGCCCGTCGTAGGGGGGCTGCAGGGGGGTACAGTGGCTGTCGTGGCAGATGAAGACATACCTGGGCAACAGCAGATCCTTGGGGACGTAGGACTGAGGGAGGCAGTGGTGAGATGTAGGGATCGGAGCGAAAGCGTTGGCACTGTCCCGGGCCACAGCCCGATGAGAAGCTGCTGACCAGAGGGCCACAGCGTCCGGGAGAAACTCACCCGGGACACGCAGAGGCTGGCCGTAAACCAGCTTGGCAGACAAGGACTGGAGGTCTTCCTTGGGGGCAGAGCGAACGCCGAGCATGACCCACGGGAGGCGATCGACCCAGTTGCTGTCCGTGAGGCTGGCACGAAGAGCGGCCTTCATAGACCGATGAAACCGCTCACAAAGTCCATTGCCCTGTGGGTTGTACACTGTGGTGCGGTGGAGCTTCACCCCCAGCCCCTCTGCGACTGCAGTCCAGAGCTCCGACGTGAACTGCGGGCCCCTGTCAGAGGTGAGGTCAGCCGTTGTGCCAAAACTGGCCACCCAGGACCCGATGAACACCCGGGCCACCTCGGTAGATGTGGTCGATGACAGGGGAACAGCTTCCGGCCACCTGGTAGTCCTGTCCACCATGGTGAGCAGGTGAGTGAACCCGTGGGAGGGGGGCAAGGGGCCCAGCAGGTCCACATTCACATGGCCAAAATGCCTCTCAGGCACCAGGAATGGTGCCAAGGGGGCTATGGTATGACGGTGTACTTTGGAACGCTGGCACGCCACGCAGGGCCAGACGAACTTGGCTCCCACCGGCTTAGTTGACGCCTTCACACCCAGGTGGGTAAAGCCATGGATAACGTCAAAAACAGCGCCGCCAGCCGGTGGGCACCATGGGGCGGGGGCTGGCCCGTGGAAACGTCGCAAAGGAGCGTGGCGTTGGCGCTGTCAAACACCACATCCTCCAACCACAGCCCTGTAGCGGCCGTCCGATAGGCCTGGATGTCAGCGTCAGTGGCTTGGTCTGCAGCCATGGCAGCGTAATCGAGTCCCAAGTGAACGGAACCTGCCACCGCCCGGAAGAGGCAGTCAGCGACCAAGTTGTCCTTGCCAGCTACCTGTTAGATGTCCGTGGTAAACTCCAAGATGGCAGAGAGCTGACGCCGTTGGCGCCCGGACGACGGCTCGGAGGTCTTGGCCATGGCAAAAGTCAGCGGCTTGTGGTCAACGAAGGCAGTGAAACGACGGCCTTCCAACAGGAACCTGAAGTGTCGGGAGGCGAGGAAGAGACCCAGGAGCTCCTGGTCGAAGGTGCTTTACTTCTGCTCATTGTCCTTAAGCTGTTTGCTAAAGAAGGCAAGGGGCTGCCAGGCGCCACCCACCCGCTGCTCGCACACCGCCCCGACTGCATAGACAGAGGCGTCAGTCGTGAGGGCAATCGGGGCAGTGGGGGACGGGTGCGCCAGCAAAGCAGCATTGGCCAGTGCCACCTTGGCGTCGTCGAAAGCTTCGTCCATCCCCGGGAACTAGTCTACCTCTTCCTTGGGTTCCTTGTCCCTCAGGTCCTCATACAAGGGCCGCATGTGGTGAACTGCGTGGGGAATGAACCTGTTATAAAAGTTCACCACGCCCAAGAACTCCTGCAGGGACTTCACAGTGTGGGGGCGTGGAAAACTGGCAACGGCGTCCACTCTGGCAGGAAGCGGAACGGCTCCTTGCGGGGAGATGCGGTGGCCAAGGAAGTCGATGGACGACAGGCCAAACTGGCACTTGGCTGGGTTGACTATGAGTCCATGCGGACTGAGCCGCTCGGACAACTGCCGGAGGTGCGTTAGGTGCTCCTCCGCGGATGCGCTGGACACGAGGTGATTGTCTGGGTGCTAGATGTGATTTTCCCCATTCTCACCAGCTGCCTCCTGTCTGTCAGGAAGCTTTTAATCCACCGACAGATGGGGGCTTCTACAGTGAGCTGGGTGAGTTTTGAGTGGAGGATATCTAGGATGATGGTGTTGAACGTTGAGCTGAAGTCCACAAACAGGACCCTTGCCTATGTTCCTGAGGAGTCGAGGTGTTGGAAGATGTACTGCAATCCCATGTTGACTGCATCATCCACTGACCTGTTTGCTTTGTAGGCAAACGGCAGGGGGTTGAGCAGGGGGCCTTGGGTTTCCTTCAGGTGGGTCAACACTAGTCTCTTGAAGGAGTTCATGACCACAGACGTTAGCGTAATGTGCCTGTAGTCATTTAGTCCTGTGATATGAGGTTTGTTGGGGGCTGGGATGACAGTGGAGCTCTTGATTCAGGAGGGGACTTCACACAGCTCAAGTGATCTGTTGAAGATAAGTGTGAAAATGGGGGCCAGCTGGTCAGCATAGACTTTAAGACGGGAGGGTGACACTCCATCTTGGCCTGGTGCCTCCCTGGTCTTCTGTGTCTGGAAGAACGGGAGCACATCCTCATCACAGAACCTGAGTGTGGGTGGGGAGGGGACATGGGCTGGCAGGGAGTGCTGTTGGTTGTGTATTGTTGCTGGAGAGGGTGAGGGGTGTGAAAGTTTGCTTATCAAACCTGCAGTAAAACCTATTTAGGTTGACAGCCAGTTGATGGTTCCCTACAGTGTGGGGGGATGGTGTCTTGTAGTTGGTAATGTATTTCAAACTGCTCCAGATTGATGATGGGTCTTTGGCAGAAAACATGTTTTTCAATTTTCAGAGTAGCACCTTTTTGCTACTCCGATCTCCTTTGTGAGTGTATTTCTGGCTTGGTTATACCGGATCCCATCTCCACTCCTGTAGGCTTCCTCTTTGGCCTGATGAAGCTGCCTTTGTTTAGTTATGAGCCAGGGCTTATTGTTGTTGAAAGTACAGAAGGTTTTGGTGGGCAAACATGTCCTCACAAAAGCTGATGTGAGATGCTGCAGTGTCAGTAAATTTGTCCAGGTCTGTAGATGCAGCCTCAAAAACACACCAGTCAGTGCAGTCAAGGCAGGCCTGGAATTCCAGTTTTGACTCAATGGTGCATTTCCTCGCGGTTTTAACCACATGCTTTGCAGATTTTAGTTTCTGCCTGTTGGTTGGGAGAAGATTTTGAGGTTTTTTTTTATATATGTATATATTTTGAGATACTTTATTGATCCCCATAGGGAAATTATGCTCTGCATTTAACACATTCTGGCTGTGTAGCCAGGAGCAGTGGACAGCTGCAGCACTCGGGGACCAGCTCCAGTTCATCTTCCCATGCCTCGGTCAGGGGCATAGACAGGAGTATCAACCCTAACATGCATGTCTTTTTGATGATGGGGGAAACCCGGCGCAGCCGGAGAAAACCCACCGCAGACATGCAAACTCCACACAGAGGACGACCTGGGATGACACTCCCACCCACCCCCAAGATGAATAAGACAGTGATCAGAGAGTCCCAAGGCTGCACAGGGGACAGAGCGATAGGCGTATAATATTGTGTAGCAATGATCCAAAGTGTTTTTGTCTGTGCTGTCTGTATCCCCACCCTCATAAACCCTTATATACGATGTCTATCTGAAACGGGGTTGATCGTAATGTGAATATAAGAAATAGTACAGATTTTGTTCCTTCAAAGCTGTAATATCATACCCCTGAATTCGCTGGGAAGACAGTTTTACCATCAAAGGCCCATCCCAACATAGTTTCAGCTCAAAACCTCATTAAATATGCACTGCCTCTTTAACACATCACACACACACACACACACACACACACACACACACACACACACACACACACACACACACACACACACACACCTGCAGAATCACTCCTTCAATAAACATGTCTTGTTTCCTGGTGTTTGTCCTTGTTCCGTCTACTGCGTCCTCACCGCTCTCATTTATTATCACTGTCATTTTATTTTCCATCGTTTTATCTTGTTTTCTGTGAAGCGCTCTGAGACAAACCTGTCTGCTGAAAACTCTTTCATAATGGACCTGACACACACACACACACACACACACACACACACACACACACACACACCTACTGTCTTTTTATCAAATAACCACTCCCACCACACACACACACACACAGTCCCACCAAATACTCACACACACACACACACACACACACACACACACACACACACACACACACACACACACACTTGGAAAAACACACTGTTAACACTCAGGGAAACACAAATGATAACAGTCACTATCACCCCCCCCCTCCACTTCTGGCTGACATTACAGGCCCCTTATCAGTGTCAGTAAAACACAAAGACCACTATTCCTCTCCTCCTTTTCCTCTGCCTCGCTGTTTTTCTCTCTGACAACCCCCCCCCCCCGACATACAAAATGACGTACTAAATCTTTCTTTCTCAGTTTCACTGTGACCTTTCTGTCTGTCTGTGTGACCCTCTCTCTTTCTGTCTCTATCTCTGTCTCACACACGAGCAGTCCCCTGCCTTGCTCCTACTGCTGCCATCCCTCTTTCTCTGTCACAGATGACAGAGCTGGATGCATCCCAGGGTGCTTTGCTTCACTCTAAATATATCCCACTTGAATAAACCCAGGTGCAAGGGTTATCACACACACATACGGGGACACACACACACACACACACACACACACACACACACACACACACACACACACACACACACACAAAGTTAAACTCGCATGCTTGCCGGGACGTCAAACAACAAATCAAATGGCCAAACTCCCAAATAAATGCAGACAGACACAGCACACACGCGTGGCTGCCTGCGGTCAGCCAGGCGTGACAGATGGGAGTGATGGGGTGTGGTCCTGCAGAATCAGATCTCCAACCTGACGCTCACGCTGACAACCAGCCGGCTCATCTGCCGGATCCGAAATTTGGCCCTCCCAGGAGAAATCAGCACACACACACATACATACATATATATTTATATATATATAAATATATATATATATATAGCAAATTCGGGGGACAGGCGTGGGAACTGCCACAGCAGGGACGAGAACCCGTATCTCCTGCTCCGCCGCCAACAACGTCAACCAGTCGACTAAAGGGTCTCACCCCTTATGGAGCGAACTCTGGGGGGCAACCGAGAACCACCACAGCCAGGACGCGAACTCACGTATTCCGCACCGCGGGCGACAACGTTAACCAGTCGACTGAAGGGTCCGACCCGTTAGCCAAGGGCTACCGTGTTTACTTACCCGTGCACGTTACAATACCGCCCCCTCCTTTCGGGAAGCGGGTCCCCGCACTTCAGCATATCAGCTCCCTCACGCCTCTGGGCTCACGCGCTTCTGATGACCTCACAGTCTCACCATCCCACTTCTGACACCAGTGTGGCGAATTCCGGGGATAGCCGCGGGAACCGCCACAGCCGGGACGCGAACCCGTGTCTCATGTACCGCGGGCGACAACGTTAACCAGTCGACTAAAGGGTCCGACCCGTTATGCAGCGAACTTAGGGGGGCAACCGAGAACCGCCACAGCCGGGACGCGAACTCGTGTATTCTGCACCGCGAGCGAAAACGTTAACCAGTCGACTAAAGGTTCCCATTAGTTAACCAAGGGCTAACGTGTCTACTTATCCGTGCACGTTACACTATATATATATATATATATATATATATATATATATATATATATATATATATATATATATATATATATATATATATAAGGGGGTTCATTAAATATGCATTTCCACTTGTGCATCCTCAGCCACTGAGGATGCCGAAGGAGGATGCACAAGCGATATATTGCTGTTTTGATATATTGCTGATTTGAACAGCAATATATCGAAATTCTGTTACATATTTATATTATATATTGGATATATGATATCCAATATATGTAATTCTGTTACATATTTATATCATATATTGCTGTTTTGAACATTAAGGATGCACAAGGAGGATGCACAAGCCACTGAGGATGCACAAGCCAGTGCATTCTTAGTGCCGGTCTCAAGCCCGGACAAATGGGGAGGGTTGCGTTAGGAAGGGCATCCGGCTTAAAATATTTGCCAAATCAAATGTGCGGATCATAAATAAGATTACCAGATCGGTGGAGGCCCGGGTTACCAACGACCGCCATCGGTACTGTTAACCAGCAGGGTGCCGGTGGAAACTATGCTACTGTTGGGCGAAGGAGAAGGAGAGGGGGAAGGCATGTCCAGAGGCAGCTAGAGAGGAGGAAGGGTAGGCGTGTGGAGGTGACTGGTAAAGGGAGAGAGCTGGCTGATATGATGGAAAGAAGAAAGGTAGGCATACTGTGTGTGCAAGAGACCAGATGGAAGGAGAGTAAGGCCAGGAGTATCGGAGGTGGGTTCAAACTCTTCTACCATGGTGTGAATTGGAGGAGTAATGGGATAGGGGTAATTCTGAAGGAAGAATATGTCAAGAGCGTGCTGGAGGTGAAGAGAGTGTCAGACAGAGTGATGAGTATGAAGGTGGAAATTGAAGGTGTATTGCTGAATGTTATCAGCGCATTTGCCCCGCAAGTTGGGTGTGAGATGGACGAGAAAGAAGAATTCTGGAGTGAGTTGGACGACGTGGTGGAGAGGGTACCCAAGAAGGAGAGAGTGGTGATTGGAGCGGACTTCATTGGACATGTTGGTGAAGGGAACAGGGATGATAAGGAGGTGATGGGAAGAAATGGAGTCAAGGAGATAAATGTGGAAGGACAGACGGTGGTCGATTTTGCGAAAAGGATGTAAATGGCTGTGGTGAATACATATTTCAAGAAGAGGGACGAACACAGGGTGACGTACAAGAGTGGAGGAAAGTGCACACAGGTGGACTATATCTTATGTAGAAGGCGCGATCTAAAAGGGATTGGAGACTGCAAGGTGGTGACAGGGGGGAACGTAGCTAGGCAGCATTTGATGGTGGTCTGCAGGATGACTTTGGAGACCAAGAAGAGGAAGCGAGTGAAGACACAGCCGAAGATCAAGTGGTGGAAGTTGAAGAAGGAAGACTGTTGTTGTGGAGTTCAGGCACGAGTTAAGACAGGCACTGGGTGGTAGTGAAGAGTTGCCAGATGGCTGGGCAACCACTGCAGAAATAGTGAGGGAGACAGCTAGAAAGGTACTTGGTGTGTCATCAGGACAGAGGAAGGAAGACAAGGAGACTTGGTGGTAGAATGAGGAAGTACATACTTGATGTCAACTGTCCAAAGTAACAGGAAGTGCAGTAGAGAGGTGAAGAAGAGAGTGCAGGCAGGGTGGAGTGGGTGGAAAAGAGTGTCAGGAGTGATTTGCGACAGAAGGGTACCAGCAAGCGTTAAAGGGAAGGTTTACATGATGGTTGTGAGACCAACTATGTTATATAGTTCGGAGACAGTGGCACTGACGAAAAGACATGAGGCGGAGCTGGAGGTGGCAGATTGAAGATGCTAAGATTTTCACTGGGAGTGACGAAGAAGGACAGGATTAGGAATGATTATATTAGAGGGACCGCTCAGGTTGGACGGTTTGGAGACAAAGCAAGAGAGGCAAGATTGAGATGGGTTGGACATGTGTGGAGGAGAGATGCTGGGTATATTGGGAGAAGGATGCTGAATATGGAGCTGCAAGGAAAGAGGAAAGGAGGAAGACCAAAAAGGAGGTTTATGGATGTAGTGAGGGAGGACATGCAGGTGGCTGGTGTGACAGAGGAAGACGCAGAAGACAGGAAGAAATGGAAACGGATGATCCGCTGTGGCGACCCCTAACGGGAGCAGCCCAATTTAATATATATATATATATATATATATATATATATATATATATATATATATATATATATATATATATATATATATATATATATATATATATATATATATATATATATATATATATATATATATATATATATATATATATATATGTATCCTCCATAGCCTCGCCGAATTCCTCCCAACACCCGACTTTTTGCTTTCGCGCCCGTCGAAGCGGCTGACCGATTGTCGAACCTCGGATCCAGGAGGAACAACGCGGATTCCGTCCTGGCCGTGGAACAACGGACCAACTCTTTACCCTTGCGGAAGTACTGAGGGGGGCATGGGAGTTTGACCAGCCAGTCTACATGTGTTTTGTGGACTTGGAGAAGGCTTATGACCGTGTACCCTGGGGCACTCTGTTGGGGCTACTGCGGGAGTATGGGGTACCGGGGCAGTTGCTACAAGCCACCCGGTCCTTGTATAATCCAAGTGAGAGCTGTGTGCACATTCTGGGCACAAAGTCAAACTCGTTTTCAGTGGGTGTCGGACTCCACCAATGTTGTTCCTTGTCTCCAATTCTGTTTGTGATATTCATGGACAGGATCTCAAGGCGAAGCCGAGGTGAGGAGTGTGTCCGTTTTGGGGACCTCAGAATTGCATCTCTGTTCTTCTCAGATGATGTGGTTTTGTTGGCTTCATCAGAACGCGACCTCCAGCGCGCACTGGGGCGGTTTGCAGCTGAATGTGAAATGACCGGGATGAGAGTCAGCACCTCCAAGTCTGAGACCTTGATTCTTTACCGGAAAATGATGGATTGCTCCCTCCGGGTTGGGGATGAGTTGTTGCCTTAAGTGAAGGAGTTCAATTATCTCGGGATCTTTATAGACAAATTTTATTGGCTTTTCTATTTTTTTAATTAGTCATTGAAGAGCATTACAATGACACAATGACAGAGATTTCTCCAACAATGAACCCCAATACCCCCCACACCCTCCCACCCACCCGAACAACCCCACCCCCACCCCCAGCTCCTAGTAATGTTTACAATAATAACAGTGATACTCAAACATATCCTAGATGACAACAAACAAATATAGAAAATAGTGAATAGTAGATTTTAGAAAAGAGTATTAAAGATGAATAAATAAATGAAAATTGCAATAATAATAATGATAATGACAAAAAAAATTAAGAAAATAAAATGAAAAAAGTAAAAATAGAGAAAAGAAAAAATTGCATATGTGTATGGGTCCTTGCATGGCATATCTATTTCAAAATGTTCAATGTATTGCCAATACTTCAGCTGCTATACTATTTTCAACTGCTTGTAGAAGCAGTCATTCTGGGGAAAGGGAGGTCAGCCTCTTAACATAAGCTCTTATAACATAACATAAGCTCTTAACATAAGCAATCAAGTAAAATTTGTTTGTTGAGCCCCGTAAGGAGAATTTGATCTTTTCCAACTCTAAAAATGACATTGTATCAGACAACCATGAAGTAGGTGAAGGAGGCAATGATTACTTCCACATTAAAAGTATTCTCCAGTGGGCTAGTAGAGAAGTGAACGAGATCACAGTTGCCCGCTTCGCTGACATAGTCTTGCCTGCCTCAAGTACACCAAATATAGCAATCTGGGGGGATGGTTCTATCACTTGTCCTAATATCACCGAGATGACTTTAAAGTAAGACTTCCAGTACTCCTTTAGTCTCGGGCATGACCAGAACATATGAGTGAGATTGCAGGGACGCTGGAAACATCTGTCACAGGTGTCAGTCACATTTGGGTATATTCTAGCAAGTTTAGATTTACTATAATGTGCCCTATGAACTATTTTGAATTGAATCAATTGAAATCACGCACAAGTTGAACATGATTTTATGTCCTTTAGCGCCTCATTCCACTAATCGTCGTGTATAGTAACGCCAAGTTCTGCCCCCCACTCCGTCTTAATCCTCTGTAAAGCCGGAGGTGCATGTAGGGCTAGGAGGTCATATAGAAACGAAATATGCCCCCTCGTCATTTTTGTTGCCGTTAAGAGGTTATCAATCCCAGAGGGCGGTGGAACATCTGGAAAAGAAGGTGTATTCGATTTTAGAAAATGCCGAATTTGGAAATACCTGAAGCGATCAGCTTGCTATAGATTAAAGGAGCTACACAACTGAGCAAAACTGGAAAATGTACCCCCACTGTATATATCCCCCATTGTGCTAAGACCTTGTTTTTCCCAACGAGAGAATCTGGCGTCAAGCTTTGCCGGTTTGAAAAGTTCATTATTACATACTGGGGTGTTGAGGGGAAGCGTGTCCCAGCCAGAGTGTTCCTTTATTTGAGGCCAGATTTTCAATGTGGATATGACTATCGGATTATCGGTGTATTGTTTGGGTTTCAGTCTGTTGACATGGCATACCAAGGCTTTTAAGGAAGAGGAGTGACATGACTATGATTCCAGTTGGCACCATTGAGTTTCGGGTTAAAAAGCCCAGTACACAATTTTCTGCAAATTGGCTGTCCAATAGTAGCGCTGTAAATTTGGGAGCCCCAAGCCACCCACCGAGCTACTCCTCTGTAGTGGGGATTTTTGAAGCCTTTCAGATTTATTGCGCCATATAAAGGAGGAGAACACACTGTCAATTTTGTGAAAGAAGGACCTGGGTAGGAAGAGAGGTAAACATTGAAAAAGGTACAGATATCGTGGAACAATATTCATTTTAATACTTTGTATTCTCCCTGCCAATATGATCTGCAGGCTGTTCCACTTTTGAAGATCTTCCCTAACTTTTGAGTTGAATGCAGCAAAATTATCATCAAATGCTAGTGATATTTTTCGAGAAATGTTGATTCCTAAATATTTAAATTTTGTTGGGGAGAGATTGAATGGCACGTCAGACTGTGTAATATCTCCTGCCATATGATTAGTAGGAAAAAAGTCACTCTTTCCGATGTTGAGCTTATATCCAGAGAACATGCCAAAGATCCCGAGTGTCCTTAAAATGTGAGGAATGGCTGTTTTGGGGTCCGACACATAAATTGGCAGGTCATCTGCATACAGTGACACTTTATGCTTCACCCCCGCTCTCTGGAATGAGTCTGTTGGTTTTAAGAGCAATAGACAAAGGCTCAATAGCTACAGCAAAGAGGAGAGGGGACAACGGACAGCCTTCGCGTGTCCCCCGCATTAAAGGGAAAAATGTGGACCTGATATTATTGGTACATAAACATGCTTGTGGGACACATACAGCAAACGCACCCACGCTATAAAGCGCTCTCCAAAACTGAACTGGCGGAGGGAAAAAATAAGTAGTTCCATTCCACCCGGTCGAAGGCATTTTCGGCGTCCAGAGAGATGACCCCCTCTGGAACAGGTGTAGGGGTTGGAGAGAAAATTATATCCAGGAGACGTCGCACATTTGTGAATGAGTGACGGTTCTTGATAAACCCGGTTTAGTCTTCTGATATGACAGCGGGTAGAACAGTTTTTAGTTGCGTGCCAAAACTTTTGCCAGTATTTTAACTTCCACATTGAGGAGTGAGACAGGACAATATAATGAACACTTATCTGGATCCTTTCCTTTTTTATGTATTAGAAATATGGTAGCTTGTCTAAGAGTGGGTGGTAATATGCCTTGCTGCAGAGAGTCATTAAACATCTCTAACAAGAGAAGGGCAAGCTGTTTAGAAAACTTTTTTTTTAAAATCTACACAGAAGCCATCAGGCCCTGGAGATTTCCCACTATGCATCAGGCTTTGGTTATCTCAGCTACACTTACGGGGGTTTCTAGAATGTCTTTATCTTCTGTTGATAGGTTTGGCATGCTGTGTTTTGAAAAAAAATTCAACATTTCAGAATTGTCTCTTGCTGACTCTGATTCATAGAGTTGGGAGTAGAAAGACCTGAAAGTGTCATTGATCCCAGATGGGTCAGTTATTATCTGACCTGAAAAGTTTTCTATTTGAGTAATCGATTGCGAGGCTAACCTACCACTTAACTGCTGTGCAAGAAGACGCCAAGCTTTTTCCCCGTGCTCATATAAGGCGCCACGTGTTTTGAACAAAAGTCTCTCTGTCTCCTTTGTTGATAGAAGATTTAATTCTGTCTGCTTTTCCACTTTTTCTTTGTACAGTTCTGCAGTTGGAGCCAGTGCATAACGTCGACCTAGATCAGCTATCGATTTTAGTAGTTCTTCCTTTTGTTTCTTTATTGTCCTGTTAATATGTGCATAATATGAAATTACGTTGCCTCTAAGGACCGCTTTCAGAGTCTCCCAAAGTAAACTGGGGCTAACATAATCGGTTTGGTTGGTTTCTAGAAGCAACATTTTTGTCTGTGAAATAGAGGTACGAAAGGTAGAGTCTGACAGAAGTGTGGGGTCAAATTTCCAGGGACGGAATTCTTTGGGTTGGGACTTAAAGTTCAAGTCTAGCGCTAGAGGAGAGTGATCTGAGTTTACCCTTGCCAAGTATTCAGCAGAAACTACTAGGGGATGAAGCGTTTTATCTATGACAAAATAGTCTATGCGAGAGTGATACTTATGAACGTGTGAAAAAAGGAGAACTGCTTGTCTGTTGGGTGTAGAGCTCGCCAGGGGTCGACACAGCCATATTGGTTCATGAATTATGATAAGGTCTGTGCCATTTTAGAAGGGGTTGTGGTTTTAGGGTTTGACTTATCCAATAGTGGGTTCATTACAGTGTTCATATCACCACCAATTATCAAATAACGAGATTGTAATTTGGGCATTGAAGAAAGAAGCTTCTTCATGAAATCCTCGTCGTCATAATTTGGGGCATACACGTTCACTAACACCACTGGGTGTTGACACAAGGTGCCAACCACTATTATATATCGCCCATTATTATCACAAATAGTTTCAGGAGGAGTAAAGGGAATATTTTTCCTAATCAATATTGCAGCACATCTTGTTCTAATATTAGACTTAGAGTGAAAGGTCAAACAGCCAGGGTCGACTTAATCGTTGATGATCAATAGTGCGTAGATGAGTCTCTTGAAGGAACATAATATCCGCTTTAAGATCTTTTAAGTGTGAGAATATCCTTGCTCTTTTTACAGGCCCATTAACACCCCCCACATTCCAGGAGATCATTCGAACCCCACATCCCCCACCCGTATTTACACCACTGTTAGCCATAATAATTGTTTACCTGAGAGTGATTGTGGCATATGCAATGGACCCAAAAAAAGAGAGAAAAACCAATAAAAAATAAATAAATAAATGGTGGATGGAGCCCATATCCCCTTTCCCTACCCTCCCACCCCTCCCCCCTATGCCCACTCCCCCAAACGGAGTGAGCAGCAGGAACGTAACACTTCTTGAAATCCGGAAGAACATACCTAGGCACTCTACTCTCCTACTGGTGGAGAGAAACTAAGAGCATTCAAATTAACAAAATTAACGCTACAATTATATGAGCCATAGTTGGAAATTGGGCTAGTATAGTTATATAATACACCAAAAAATCAAAACTCTACAAGCCCCTATATCTGACTTGACTTTAAAAGTGTGTAATTTTTTTTTAATAAGACCAATCTCCAGCTCGACAACATAGGAGTATGGTGTAGAGAAAAAATAGTAAACATAAAATAATAATAACGGAAGAAAATAAAATCACTTCACCCCAAATTTGTACTCACATGAGACCATGGGAATGTTTTCATAGGACCTTACAGTCAGTTCCAAAAAAAAATTGCGTGTCCTTAGCGGTGCCTTTGCCTCTCCTCAGCCGGTTGAGTGTTCACTGACAAAGCGCTCTGCGTCCTCCGCGTTGTTGAACTTGTATTCCGCTTGCTGATGGGTGACACAGAGCACAGGGGGGGGGGTACCGGAGGGTGAACTTGACAGCCTTTTGGTGTAGTTTCGCCTTGACAGGGTTGAATGTGGCCCGCTTTTTGGCAAGTGCGTTGCTCAGGTCTGGAAAGATGAAAATCCTCTGTCCCTGGTACATAAGCTGCCATTTTTCCGTGCAATTGCGAGGACTTGCTCTTTCTGTTGGAAGCGCAGAAAGCGCACGATAATGGGTCTGGGTCTCTCCCTTTCCGCAGGCTTAGCACTCAAAGTCCTGTTTGCCCTGTCAGGCTGAAGCAGGTCGACAAAGAACTGTGACATGAAAGTGGTAGCTGCTCGCCCCTCACGCCCCTCCAGCAGGCCAATGATGCGCAAATTGTTACGGCGAGACCTGTTTTCAAGGTCCTCCGTTTTCTCCAGTAGCTCCTTGTTGTCGCGTTGTAGCTTGTCCACCTGTTTTTCAAGGCGGTCCAGCCTGTAGGCAGACTTCCATTTCGGTGATGCGAGGTTCATAGGCTTCAAGCTTCTTACATACCGCATCCAGTGGCAAGTTAATGGGTGAGAGTGAGGCTTGAATCTCAGACATGATAACCGCCCGATTTTTCTCCAGTTCAGATTTCAGCACGGAGGTAGAAAGCGTCATGACCTCTTCTGAGTCCCCGACCGCTGCTGTTTCGACGTTAGCTAGCTTCGTTAGCTTGGTAGACTCGGGGACGGTTTTCACTTTTGACGTCGCTTTTTGCTTGCCCGACATTAATGAATTGGCTTCTTATCACAAATTAACTCACCGCAGCTGAACGGGGTCAACATTTTGTTACTCGAAGCGTTTTATGTAGGGAGTATATGAAATCGTGCTCGGAGGCTCTCTCCACGAGTCTGCTCTAGTCTGTCGCCATACCGGAAGTCCTTATCTCGGGATCTTCTTCACGAGTGAGGGGAGGATGGAGCGGGAGATTGACGGGCGGATTGGTGCAGCATCAGCAGTAATGTGGACGTTGTACCGGACCATTGTAGTGAGGAAGGAGCTTAGCCGGAAGTCAAAGCTCTCAATTTACCAGTCAATCTTCATTCCAACCCTCACCTTTGGTCGTGAGCTTTGGGTAGTAACCGAAAGGGTGAGATCGCGAATACAAGCGGCTGAAATTAGTTTCCTCTGTAGGGTGTCTGGTCTCAGCCTTAGAGATAGAGTGAGGAGTTCGGACATCCGGAGGGGGCTCGGAATAGAGCCACTGATCCTTCGCGTCGAAAGGACCCAGTTAGGTGGTTCGGATATCTGATTAGGAGGCCTCCTGGGCGTCTTCCTTTGAAGGTTTTCCGGGCACGTCTAACTTGGAGTAGGGGTAGACCCAGAACTCGCTGGAGGGACTATATGGCCAATCTGGCCCGGGAACGCCTTGGGATCCCCCAAGGGCGTTGCTGGAGAGAGGGACGTCTGGAGTGCCCTACTTAGCTTGATGCCACCGCGACCCGACCCCGGAGAAGCGGCTGATGATGAGATGAGACGAGACGAAACAAGAGATGAGAGATGTTTTATTAAAATATTTGTGTTTTTGTTCCCATATCAGTGGTAATAGTTGAGTATAAGGTCACACTAAGTTGGTTGCAAATCTAATTGTGTTGAGTCGTTTTTTAGATCAGTTCTCTGCTGTTTTCCTGTAGTGTACTGTTCTGACAGTACACTACATTTATTCTGATAAAGTTATAAATCTATCAGTGTCTCCTCACTTCCTGTGCAACATGACATTACGCTGGGAATCGGGCATGTAAACTAAAAATATTGTACAGAAGGCTCGATGCGGTTTTGGTGGGTGATTGACAACTCCAACAGACAACACAGTAACAGTTGGATCATGTTGGATAACCAGTGCTGACTCTTGTTCCTCCATGGCTTCATGAAGTCACTTTCCCATCATGACGTTCAGAGTGTTAAACCATCGGCCCAAGTTACACAAAATACCTCGTCAAGCATCGTTGGATAAGCTTAACACTTAAGACCTGTTGCTGACAGCCCCCACATCAAAATCTCTCCTGCAGCCCTGTTTGTGTGTGTGTGTGTGTGTGTGTGTGTGTGTGTGTGTGTGTGTGTGTAGGCGCGCGCATGTTTGTGTATGTGCATGGGCACGCGCGTGTGCGTGTTTGTGTATGTGTGTGCGTGTTTGTGTTTGCATGTGCGTATGTGTATGCATATGTATGTATGTATTTGTGTGTGTGTGTGTGTGTGTGTGTTTGAATGAATGTTTAGATGAGATTAAATAAGCATCTCTCTCTCTCGCTCTCTCTCTCTCTCTCTCTCTCTCACACACACACGCACAGACACTAATCCTAATACATGCACATCAACAGTGTTAGGGAGAAGAGATGATGACAGACAGACACACTGGTCTTCAGTAACATGTGACATGTTATTTATGTTATGTATATATGTAACATGTTCAGTAACGTGACATGTTAATGAAGTAACATGTAACATGTTATGTTTATGTAACATGAATGCGATGTATATGTAGCATGCTCAGTAACATGTAACATGTTATATATGTGATGTACACTCACCGGCCACTTTATTAGGCACACCTGTCCAACTGCTCGTTAACGCAAATTTCTAATCAGCCAATCACATGGCAGCAACTCAATGCATTTAGGCATGTAGACGTGGTCAAGACGATCTGCTGCAGTTCAAACCGAGCATCAGAATGGGGAAGAAAGGTGATTTAAGTGACTTTGAACGTGGCATGGTTGTTGGTGCCAGACGGGCTGGTCTGAGTATTTCAGAAACTGCTGATCTACTGGGATTTTCACGCACAACCATCTCTAGGGTTTACAGAGAATGGTCCGAAAAAGAGAAAATATCCAGTGAGCGGCAGTTCTGTGGGCGAAAATGCTTTGTTGATGCCAGAGGTCAGAGGAGAATGGCCAGACTGGTTCGAGCTGATAGAAAGGCAACAGTAACTCAATTAACCACTTATTACAACCGAGGTATGCAGAAGAGCATCTCTGAACGCACAACACGTCGAACCTTGAGGCAGATGGGCTACAGCAGCAGAAAACCACACCGGATGCCACTCCTGTCAGCTAAGAACAAGAAACTGAGGCTACAATTCGCACAGGCTCACCAAAATTGGACAATAGAAGATTGGAAAAACGTTGCCTGGTCTGATGGGTCTCGGTTTCTGCTGCGACATTCGGATGGTAGGGTCAGAATTTGGCGTCAACAACATGAAAGCATGGATCCATCCTGCCTTGTATCAACGGTTCAGGCTGCTGGTGGTGGTGTAATGGTGTGGGGGATATTTTCTTGGCACACTTTGGGCCCCTTAGTACCAATTGAGCATCGTGTCAACGCCACAGCCTACCTGAGTATTGTTGCTGACCATGTCCATCCCTTTATGACCACAGTGTTCCCATCTTCTGATGGCTACTTCCAGCAGGATAACGCGCCATGTCATAAAGCTCGAATCATCTCAGACTGGTTTCTTGAACATGACAATGAGTTCACTGTACTCAAATGGCCTCCACGGTCACCAGATCTCAATCCAATAGAGCACCTTTGGGATGTGGTGGACCGGGAGATTCGCATCATGGATGTGTAGCCGACAAATCTGCAGCAACTGCGTGATGCTATCATGTCAATATGGACCAAACTCTCTGAGGAATGTTTCCAGTACCTTGTTGAATCTATGCCACGAAGGATTAAGGCAGTTCTGAAGGCAAAATGGGGTCCAACCCGGTACTAGCAAGGTGTACCTAATAAAGTGGCCAGTGAGTGTATATTGTAACATGTTCAGTAGCGTAAGATGTTATGTATGTGATATATGTAACATGTAAGATGTACGTATATGTAACATGTTCAGTAATGTGAAAATTTACATTTGTGATGTATATGTAATGTGTTCAGTAACATGCAGCATGTTATGTATGTGATATATGTAAGATGTTATGTATATGTAACATGTTCAGTAACACATAACATGCCATGTATGTGATGTATATGTAACATGTTCAGTAACATACAATGTGTTATGTATGTGATATATGTAACATTTGAGACGTTATGTATATGTAACATGTTCAGTAACATGTAACATATTATGTATGTGATATATGTAACATGTTATGTATATGTAACATGTTCAGTAACACGTAACATGTCATGTATGTGATGTATATGTAACATGTTCAGTAACATACAATGTGTTATGTATGTGATATATGTAACATTTGAGATGTTATGTATATGTAACATGTTCAGTAACATGTAACTTGTTATGTATGTTATGTATATGTAACATGTTCCGTAACATGCAAAATGTTATGGATGTGATGTATATTGTAACATGTTCAGTAACATGTAATGTGTGAGATATATGTAACATGTAAGATGAATGTGTATGTAAAATATTCAGTAACATGTAACGTTATGTATACTATGCATATGTATCATGTAACATGATATATATGTAACATGTTCAGCAACATGTAACATGTTATGTATGTGAACTATGCAACATATAAGATGTTATGAATAAGTAACATGCTCAGTAACATGTAACATGTTATATATGCTATGTACATATTATGTATATGTAATGTGTGGCATAACATAACATGTTATGTATGTGATGTATATGTAACATGTTCGGTAACATGTATTGTATATGGGACATTTTCAGTAACGTAAAATGTTGTGTGTAATTTGTATGTGACATTTAACATGTTATGTATGTGATGCATATGTAGCATGTAACACGTTATGTATATGTAACATGTTCCATAACATGTAACATGTTATATATGTGGTGTATATGTGACATGTGATATTTTATGCATATGTGACATGTTCAGTAACATGTAACATGTTATGTGATGCATATGTAACATGTTATGTATATGTAAAATGTAACGTGCTATTATAGCATGTTACACTGCGAGACGGCTGACTCATCAGCATTCGACTGAAGCATCTTTTGCTTTGGAACAATTGTGTCTGTGTTTGGTTGGCCGTGTTGAACCCTACACGTTGTTTCTTGTTTTAGATGTGACCGGCGACAGGGAAACACTACATTTAATACTTTCTGGGTATTTGAAAGATACAATTTCTCCTTTATTTATCTTTTATGTTGACATTTGAACCATCGTACTTATTTCTATAGCTTTGGCATCGGATGATTATTGGATGG
The DNA here is from genome assembly GCF_029633865.1 of Lampris incognitus. Classification (NCBI taxonomy): domain Eukaryota; kingdom Metazoa; phylum Chordata; class Actinopteri; order Lampriformes; family Lampridae; genus Lampris; species Lampris incognitus. Next base: position 58,143,807 of record NC_079217.1, read on the forward strand.
AGCTGTCTGGAGGAGGATGAAGTTATTGGATGGAGCTGTCTGGAGGAGAATGAGCTGAGAGTTGCTTGTCATATTTTAACAGTCTTGGCTTTCCATATCGTTTCCAGGTGGCGCATGCTGGGCTGTCACACGTTTCCAGGAGGAGCACGATGTCGTTTCCAGGAGGCGCATGTTGGACTGTCGCACGTTTCCAGGAGGCGTATGCTGGACTGTGACACGTTTGGCAGTGGATGATACAGGTAGGAGGCTGGTTTGTATTGAGATGTTACTATCCCAGCCTGTGCTCTCTGGACCCCACACTGCAAATCCATGTAGGCTCAACCAACACACACACACACACACACACACACACACACACACACACACACACACACACACACACACACACACACACAAGTAATCCACAAACAGATATTCCCAGAAGCATGCACACACACACGACTTGACAAGCAAATTGAGAGACATAATGAAGGTGACCCCCCCCACACACACACACACACACAGACACACAGTATCCACGTACAAACACAAAATTAACATATACAGATTCACAAATATGCAAACAAACACAACACAGACATGAAATCTTTAAAATATGCAGACACAAAAATGTACACACACACACACACACACACACACACACACACACACACACACACACACACACACACACACACACACTGGAAGCCCTCCGAGTCTGTGTGTGTGTCCTTCTGCAGTGCTCGCCTCCTGCTCTGAGCTCTGTCATACTGGGCTGCCTTCCACCTCCCTGGCTGCAGACAGAAACTCATCTGTTACCTCGACGCCGGGGGTGGGAAACCTTCTCTGTGGCATTAAAGGATGACACAATAATGACTTAGCAGGAGTTTTTCATGTATTCTTTCAGACTTGCAGTCTTGGTCAAGATGCACCTCAGCAGGGAGAACCTTTAGAGGCCGAAACAGGTTGTGATGCACATGAGGGGAGTCTGGGTGAGCATGGCTTGGAAAGACTCACAGTCATCCAGATGAGCCCACTCCCCAAATCTCACTGCACTGGATGTGTTTGGGCCGGCCGGATGTACCAACACTGAGTGGTGGAGCAGGAGGGGATCTGTGGGTCTGTTGTGATGAAACGCTCTGACGTTGTGCTGAAGTATACCGACAACCAGGGCTGGGTCACATGTCTTTTTTTTGGGGGGGGGGCTCCCTCCTTTTCTCCCAAATTGTATCTGCTCCACCACCTCTGCCGATCCGGGGAGGGCTGCAGCCTCCTCCCATACATGTGGAGTCACCAGCCGCTTCTTTTCACCTGACAGTGAGGAGTTTCGCCCGGGGGACATAGCACGTGGGAGGACCACGGTATTCCCCCCAGTTCCCCCTCCCCCCCGAACAGGCGCCCCGACCAACCAGAGGAGGAGTTAGTGCAGCGACCAGGACGCACGCCCACATCCGGCATGCCACCCGCAGACACGGCCAATTGTGTCTGTAGGGACGTCCGACCAAGTCAGAGGTAACAGGGGGGTTCGAACCGGCGATCTCCGTGTGAGCAGGTAACGGAATAGACCGCTACGCTACCCGGAAGTCCCTGGTCAGATTTCTTAGAAATCTAGTCAGTTGCTGAATAGAAATTGCATGGCAATTTTTGTAATTAATAAAAATATATATATCTAATCTGTATATTTTTGGATTACCCTTGGATTTCTTCAGAATCAGAATTTTGTGACGCAGCCACAAAAATGTGAGCTCCAAAAATATTATTTTTTCTCTTTAAACACCTCAAAACATTTTCAATGCAAAAAAAAGCGTTTTGCATAGCCAGCATTTACAGTTGGTCAAATCCATTCATCCAGTCCGGCAAGTCAGCACATCACACACACACACACACACACACACACACACACACACACACACACACACACACACACACACACACACACACACACACACACACACACACACACACACACACACGGATAGTAAAGGTATAGATTTGTAATGCGTCTGGTTTTCGGTTCATGAGAGCAATCAGTTTTACTGTCCTAGACTCATACAGACATGTATAAATGGTTGAACTCCTTTAATATGGTTACTTGAAGCTGGACTTGACGACGGGGTTTGGACTGAGGGCAGGAGACACGTGTTTTGATTAGAAGTCTCGTGGGTTCCTGCGAGGCGGCAGTGATGCGCTCTGCAGCGCTGGGGTCTGGAGGTCTGACCTGACAGAGTCCAGGTTCACGTCAGGTTTAGGCCGAGCAGGCAACATCTGTCCCATCCCTGCTTAACCCTGAGGAGGAATGCATTACTTTTATTACTGCCTGGCTCTGGCCGGGGTTGAGTCGGGGGGGATGGGGGTCATCGCGGGGTCACAGCTAAAACCACAACTCGGGAGGAAGAGAACTTTCCGCTGGACAGGCAAAGATCGCACAGCTGCTATTTCAGTGTTTCTTTCAGACTTCATTTATCCGGGCAGGGTTGACGGAGCGTGCCCTCTCTCTGTCAGCAACGCTGTGTTTCCCACTTCCACCGGATTCCCACCTGGATGCACTGAACCAGAGGTCTTCACTAAGAGCTTGTAAACCGCTCCACTGGAGCATCCTGGGGTCAGGCTGCTGCCTTCAAGACAGCCATGCCCCAATTTAAAGGATAATTCCCCTTTTTTCACGTCTTATTTTCCTCATCTGTCATTCATATCGGTTATGATATTTTACTCACCGGCTTCATTTTACAATACACAGGACCCGCGCTGTACTCAGCGGTGGTCTCTCATACGGGACCCCCGCTGTACTCGGCTTTACAGCGGTGTCTTGTGGGACAACTGAATATGAGCATCAGACATGTTTCAACAAGTCCAATTTAACCCAATTATCCAAACCACGTAATTGGAAGTGAAGGTTAAAAGTTATGATGTGAGGGGGCGTCCGGGTAGTGTAGCGGTCTATTCCGTTGCCTGCCAACACGGGGATCAATAGATCCAATCCCCGTGTTGCCTCCGGCTTGGTCGGGCGTCCCTACAGACACAATTGGCCGGGTTCTGCGGGTGGGAAGACGGATGTGGGTATGTGTCCTAGGCGCTGCACTAGCACCTCCTCTGGTCGGTGACGGAGAACTGGGGGGAATAGCGTGACCATCCCGAGCGCTGTATCCCCCTGACGAAACTCCTCACTGTCCAACCCAGTAGCCTATATTTTCGTTACATACTTACGAATTTAATCAAAACATTAGATTGCATTTCGTAACTATATACGATAATATCGTATCTATATAACGAACGTCTATATTGTTTTAGTTCCTGGTTCCCGGTTACGTTTTCCGGCTATACTTTTCCGGTGTAAAAACATGTTTTATTAGTTATTTTTTACCCAACAACAGTAAGTGTATTTTGGAGGAAATAAAATAAAATAGATGGATGAATTGTATTTTGTCATTCAGGAAGACATGACAACATGCAAAACTTACATTTATTTGGTCCAAGCGTTATGGAAAAACGGTGGATAATGGTAGCCGTCAGTACGTGAATGACGTTATTTCGCGAATAGTGGGGGCGAGCGGGCGGTCTGTGTATTATTGATATAATGTGAATTCTTACTTGTTGTTGTAAACTGTTTATTTATTTAATTTGCCTCAGCAAACTTAGCATAGCAGCTATGTATGTGGCAACACAGGTTGAATTGCAGGTAGCCCACAATTTACATAATAGTTAAAAGGTACAGTGTAGATTTGTGTGCGCGCATCTACTGCATTCTAGAACGGCAACACAAAACGTGCACTGTAATAATAATAAATTAATTTATAAAGCGCTTTTTATTGTCAGACAATCTCCAATCTGTATGGTTATGGGGGATGCCTTTGCTCTCAAGAAAATGCTCCACATCAAGATGTATGCGGCATAGATCCTTGAAAGCAGTATCTTTAGGGAGGGATCGAGCGACCAAGGGAGCAACGACGGAAGGACACGTTTTTATTGGAACTGCACCTTCGCGCGCCAATCACAGATGTCCCACGCGCACAACGGCACTACTTTCATTGCGATATCGACCTTTTCTCTGGTAAGTTGAAGAAATATCTATCAGGCTTTATCTTACGCATATAGCATGTGCAGTTCTGTTTGAGAACGTTTTGGCTACAATCCATAAGTTTCTGCTATGTTACTCATTTGTTTGTAAAAGTATGGCCTAAACATTTGGTCCAAATAGTTAATGAGAGTGGAATTAGATCGCTAATAATGTCAGCTAGCTAGCATGCTAGCAAGTATGTTAGCTAGTTAGCATAGAGCTACCTTTTTACCAAGGTTTTTCCCCATTAGTTAGTTTAGTTTAGTTAGGTTCATTATCCCCTTTTTTGCTGCTGCCCCCTACCTCCACTGCCCCTCCCGACCCCTTGCCTGACCCTGTAAAGCGACCCTGTGTTTTTTGAAAGGCGCTATAGAAATCTGAGTTAATTTTATTATTAGGTATCCTCCTGGGATATGCATGGTTGTTTGCCTGTGTAACAGGATTCATTTGTTTGTATGTTTCGCTAGATCTTTATGTCTAAATTGCTGTTGTTTATTTGTTTTTCTGTTTCTGTGATCGCCTGTCTTGTTTAATTTTTCATTTTATTTATTTATTTACTTTATTTTAGTATCCAGATTATCGGTTGGCCACGTTTAATGCCCTGATTACTGATGGGCTATGAGCTGGGACATTCGGCGGGTCGTGAACTCTTAGGTTCCTGTCTCTTTCCCGGGTCTGGCTGTTGTGAGCAGAGGTTAGTAACGCCAGGAGCTCTATGTAGATCCTTTCTCTGAGAAGCTAGAATGTTTGAATGTCCATAATGTTTGATTTAAATATCTCTAAATAGTCATGTGTGTTATAGGTATGATTGTGTAGTGACAATGTCTTTTTTTTTACGAATAGTTTAAGCATGAGAGTGATGACGACGATTTATGTTGTTGAAGCTGAAGCTAGCTGGCCAATAATGCTAAGCTGGGAAAGAGCCCTGCGATCAAATCTTTTTGCTCTCTGATTACTCTACGCAGATGGGCTCAATAAATGGTGGAGGCAGTAAATCGGTCTCCAGACTGCTCAATGACCATACACAACGCAGAGTGAGCTGGTAACACCTGTATGTACCTGTAAATTGTGAAATAAAGATATTGAAACTACTGTGATCACGTGTTTATTTTATTTTTTTCCTACAATATTGTGCCCTTTGGTTATAAGCGGAGAAAATCTATTTGAAGGGTCTAGAGCTTACCATGCTTACCTTACTTGTTTCTCACTCAGGTCCTACTGATTGTTATTATTTCCTTGTTTGATTGTCACTGTGATATATGTATTTGGCAACATTGAGTTTAAAAATAGAAGAAGAAGAAGAACCCTTTGTTAATCCCCTTGGAGAAATTCTGTGTTGTGTTGCATGCTGAATTGCACCCTAACATGCATGTCTTTAATGGCAGGAGAAAACCGGAGAACCCGGCCGAAACCCACAAAGCACGGGGAGAACATGCAAACTCCACACAGAAAGGACCAAGGGATGGGATATAGGCTATATATCCCATATACATATAAATATGGTTTTAGTAATAGTGGATCAGTTTTTACGATTTATTTGAGGATAACATTGATTAAAGTTAAGGCTGTGATATAAGCTAGCTGGAGGATGCATAAGTTACATCTCCCAGTCATTTGGAAATGTAGTTAACGAAATGAAGATATTGTAACGTGCATGGATTAGCAGACACGCTGTCCGCTGGCTGGCAGGTCTGACCCTTTAGTCAAGCGGTTAGCGATGTCTCCTGCGGTGCGGGCGATACGGGTTCGCTTCCCGGCCGCGACAGTTCCATTGGTTGCGTTGTCCCCCGAATTCGTTACGATATTATAATAATAATAAGCTGTTCAGTGCATAATGTTTACTTAGATATTATTATGAAGACGTTGCCTTTGACGACGTGAATGAGTGCTTCCACTCCTGTGTAGGCTACTTAAAAACATGAAATTACGTAGGTGACAAAGAATGTTGAGTAGGCCTACGGAGAAGATATGAATCAATAGACAATCCCGCATTACGCAGAATGACATTGGTTAGCAACACGCGCGAGGCTTGGAAGGTCAACACTACTGATTGGCTGAGATTGTTCGCGGCGTTCTGGCACCCCACGTGGAGGAAAGCCAAATGGCCGGAATTGTTCACATAGTTTTGCATGTTTTATGCTTTTAACGTCACTCAGAGGGCTTCTAATGTTGAAACAGTGACTGTCCCACATTCTGTGGACAGTAATGCACCTTCTGATCTTAGAAACTTATAGAGTGAAACGATAATTCATTCAGATTGTAACCCTAATATACCGCAACCCTGCTCAGCACCTCACTGAACTACAAATATGGGCGCCATGTTGCATCCTGTATTGCAATTCTTATTGGTGATGTAGTTAATTAATAAAGCAGCATTATCTTCTAAGTTATAAATCTATTTTAGGTGGGAATCTCAAGATATGTTCTTTCTACCAATATATACAACATAATTGCGCTGTGTGGGTCTACATAACTTGCAAAGCCCAGAATTTGATTTTAGGCCATTTTAAGTAGCTAAAATTATTTTTGCAGTTCCCCACTTCCACCCCTCTGAAAGTACATGTCCGGAGCTGTCCAAAACAGTTTACTTTATTTTGATGGTTATTTTAATTACAGATATATGCGTTTTCAAATGTGACCTCTGGTCAGGGTTCAAAGGTCAATATCTGAGCCTAGGGTCAAGTCAAATCTTTCATATTTGCAGGCTTTCTTCTGGAAGCACGGGCCTTTCTGGGAATGTCTTTGGTTTGGCTATAGCACAAAGGAAGCCCAATTTCCAAACCCTAGCCAAAAACCATGCATGGTCTAAAAGGCCATAAGTTCAATGGCATTTTGAACTGTCAAGTCACAGGGTTGGAATTTTTTTTCGTAGAACAAAACCAAACACATGTTTGGAAAGGTCTTACATTGATCTAAACATACCATATGTTAGACTTAGGTCTCCCATAGACTTCAATGTTAATCTGCCTCTCACATGGTGATATTGGAGTACAGTGTATGTAATCTTGCATGAAATACTACAAATAAAATTTTCGATGGAGCCGGTGATTCTGCTTATCTTGGGTCTGGGCTTATGTGTCTAACACGCTGCCTTCCAGAGATATGGCCTCAGAGTCTCCTTCCCATGGAACACATTCTCACTAATCTATCGATAATAAACCTTTGCTGCATTACAACTCAGTGGTTTTCTCAGTGGAAGTCTCCTCAGTTATTGCCTATTGATTGATAACAAAACTTCCACCCAGACCCTCCACTGTCCTGTCACCCACACAGACACAACTAAGCCATAGCCACAACCCTTATCTTGCTGGGGTCAAAAGGTGAACTAAACCATGAAAACCCCATAGAGGATGGATGGATGAGTGGATGGATGGGTGGATGGGTGGGCGGGTGGATGGATGGATGGAAGGATGGACGGACGGACAGACGGAATGACAGACAGAGGTTGGCTCTTAAAAGAGCCTTTGGGTTTAATGATATTGAGGGATCCAAAGGTGGGGCAAAAACAAAGACTGGAGCTGCAATGAAAAGGAAAAGAGGGGTGAATACTACATTGCCACATACAATAACACTCATGCAATGTTGTCTGTGTTTGGAGGTTAGAAGAAACCCATCTTCTCCGACCGGTCGAGTTACAGTATACTGGTGATCCGAGTTGGCTAATGCAGCTATGAGCTAGCTTGCTAGCAACTCGTGGCGAAACTTGGGCTCATTTCATGCTATTGCTATGTACAAGCTATAAGGACTGTTAGTCAACTAGGTTAGCAAGTCAGTTACACGAAATTGTTGTGTTAGCCAGAAAATGTAATTTGTGAGGCTCTCCATTCTCCAAAAAATAGCACACCCCCTTCCCCCCTTTGTAACGCATTAGCTCTGCGGACTATGCTAGCTAGCTAACATGCTTGCTAGCATGCTAGCTAGCTGACATTATTAGCAATCTAATTCCACTTTCATTAACTATTTGGGCCAAATGTTTAGGTCATACTTTGACAAACAAATGAGTAACATAGCAGAAAAGTATGGATTGTAGCCAAAACGTTCTCAAACAGAACGGCACATGCTATAGGCGTAAGATAAAGCCTGATGGATATTTCTACAACTTACCAGAGAAAAGGTCAATATCGCAATGAAAATAGTACAGTTGTGTGCGTGGGACATCTGTGATTGGCGCGCGAAGGTGCAGTTCCAATAAAAACGTGTCCTGCCTTCGTTGCTCCCTTGGTCGCTCGAGGACTTTCTAAAGATACTGTTCAAGGATCTATGTCCCATACATCTTGATGTGGAGCATTTTCTTGAGAGCTAAGGCACCCCCATAACCATACAGATTGGAGATTGTGGGACAATAAAAAGTGCTTTATAAGTTAAATTATTTTTTTAAATTATTATTAGTAAAATGCACATGTTTTGTGTTGCCGTTCTAGAATGATGCGCGCGCACAAGTCATTCTAACAGTCATCTCAACAGATAAGCTTACGGGGTAGTATTTTTATTTTATTTTATTTGACCTTTATTCAACTAGGTAAAATGCTTGAGATCAAGGATCTCTTTTACGAGCAAGACCTGACCAAAAATGATCATGTAGCCTATAGGCCAGGAAAAGAGAATCAAACCATAATTTGCCCGCCGCCCCGAAAGGACAGAAAATGATGTTTGTCTATTAATGTCTGTCATTGTCATTGTCTGTCGTTGTATTATGACTTCTGTCACCAGACATGCTCTTCAAAAAAACTTGAATCGATCCATTGCAACACAGAGCGTCATAAAAAGAAAAACAATTCTCTCTGACCAGACTCCTTAACAACTAATCACTGCGTGTATTAATGTATGTTATGACTTGTCATCTTGTTGTATGGTGTTTTATTGTTGTCTTAAATTTTGTTATCAATTTTATATTCTTAAAATGGCCTTGCTTATAGACTACCTTTTAACTATTAGGCTATGTAAAATGTAGGCTACCTGCAATTCAACCTGTGTTGCCACATATACATAGCTGCTATGTTAAGTTTGCTGAGGCAAACTGAATAATAAACCGTTTACAACAACAAGTAAGAAATCACATTATATCAATAATACACAGACCGCCCGGCTTGCCCCCACTATTCGCGAAATAACGTCATTGTCGTCAGTTGGACCGAATAAACGTAAGTTTTGCATGTTGTCATGTCTTCCTGGATGAGAAAATACAATCCATCCATCTATTCCCCCCCAAACAGACTTACTGTTTTTAGTTAAAAAATAACTTATAAACATTTTTTTCTATTGGAAAACGAAATCGGAAACAAGGAACTAAAACTATTTAGATATTCGTTATATAGATACGTTATCTTCGTATATAGTTACGAAATGTAACATATTTTTTATTAAATTCGTAAGTACTTAACGAAAACGTATGATACTGGGTTACACTGTCAGGTGAAAAGAAGCGGCTGGCGACTCCACATGTATCGGAGGAGGCATGTGGTAGTCTGCAGCACCCTCGCCCTCCCCGGATCGGCAGAGGAGGTGGAGCAGTGACCGGGACGGCTCAGAAGAGGGGTAATTGGCCAAATACAATTAGGCAGAAAAAGAGGGGGGGATTATGATGTGAGATGTCCAACATGATCAATGGTGGATGACATAGCTGGTGTACTTCCTGGTTCAGCCTGCCGGAAGTAGCAGCCTATACTTACCGTAGCAGTAACCATCCATAAACTTGCCGACCAGCACAATAAAGACATAGATAATGGACACAGTTTGACTGACACACTATGGGGCGCTGTTGTTTAAAGGACACGTTTAACACTCCTGTTCACTTGTCCCATAAGAAAGACACCGTTGTCTTATGGGACAAGTGAGTAGTCTTGTGTACCACTGCTTTCCCGGTTTTCTCAGAAATCAGGATGTACAGTAAAGAAAAGAGAAATCTGGCTTGTGATATAGAAACATTTCTATTTTATCAGCTGAATTCATATTTCAGTTAAAAATCACATCAGGTCTTGTGAGCACAATGCATTATCCAAATGATACAGCAACCAACAAATGACGTAACTAGTGCTGTTGGGTAATTTCGTGCAAATAGACCACCAAGTCCATATCCTGTATAGTTAGCGCATTTTGCACTGAATGTAAGTGCAAACAAGCACATTTCTTGTGTCACAGAAAGCTGAATCAGTTCATCTGGACACAACATTTATGGAGAGAAACGTTTCATTGCTCATCTAAGTACAGTAAGTGTTCCGTCTAAACTGTCTGCAGGTATCTCCACCCTTATAAACAATACAATGGCATGACTGAAACCAGTGATCGGTTTCATATGCAAATTACCGTGACCGTTAATTAGAGTTGCAATGGCCATGTGTAATATTCACAGAGGATTTGGGAATGTTTGCAATCAAAACATTGTAAGATGGCGACAGATGTACTCTTAGCCCCCCCCCCCCCCCGGTTCAGGGGTGGTCGTTCCCTCTTCACATAGGTGGCCTCTTTGATTCCTCATTCAAAACAGCGTTCCTCCCTATCAAGGATGTGCAAACGCTCAACCTTGGAAGAGTGGCCACTGGCCTGTAGCTGGGTGTAGACTGTGGAGTCCTGGCCTGACATGTTAGTGCTTCTGTGTTGTAACATCCTCTTGTCCTGCATCTGTTTGGTTTCCCCGATGTGTAAGTCACACTTGCACATATCAGTGTACAATATATTGCTTTATTTTGTTTATTTATTTCTGACGCAGCGTGTTTTGGGGTTTGAAAGCAACTGCAATGTGGTGTTTGGGGGAAGAAAAAAAACCTCTCAACTTTTCCGACCCTCCCTCCACATACGGAATCACTACTGGTTTACACTTAGACAGCTGCTGTCCTTCTCCTCTTCGATCGGCTGATGCACTGTTTGGGCATCTTCCTGGCTTTGACAATGCCCAGTTAGGATAACCACACTTAACCCGGGCATGTTTAATGTGGGACTTCTCCCCTTCCCCGGCTGCTGTGTCGGTAGGGACATTGTCAGCTCAGTGGTACAGCGTCCTGATGACTCCTAGTTTGTGCTCCAGTGGGTGATGAGAGTAAAACCTTAAGTGCTGATCAGTATGTGTTGGTTTATGGTAAACATCAACAATCAAGTGTTCCCGGTCATCAATAGCAATGTCACAGTCTAAGAAGGCTAACCTGTCATTTTTCACATCCTCCCTGGTGAACTTGATGAGGTTGTCCACAGAGGTAATGTAGTTGGTGAAACGTGGTGCGTCCTGAGATTTAATTTTAACCCAGGTGTCATCCACATGTCTGAACCAATGACTAGGTGGTGTCCCTGGATAGGACATCAGAGCCCTCTTTTCCACTTCCTCCATATACAAGTTGGCCACTACAGGTGAAACTGGGGGAACCCTGGGTTCCCCAGCTATGGGTTCTGAACCCATAGCACACCCATGCCTCTGCCTATAGTACTGCCCCCTGTCTGTGAGGTACATGGACTGAAGACAGTTTCAGGAGCAGACAGGCTTGGTCAGTGCTGAGGGTGGTCCTATTGCTAATGGTGGGGACGTAGTGTAATGTCATACAGACTATCTCCACTGCTTCATCAACAGGGACACATGTGAAGAGAGACTTAACATCATAAGAGACCATTGTTTCATCCGCCTCCATAATGATGTCCCTCACCTTATCCATACAATTCATCATGTTCTGAATGTGATGTTCATTAATACCTACTAACGGGTTAAGAATAGATGCCAGAAACTTAGAGCTGTTATAGGCCACCGACCATACAGACTAGTTGCGGCTTCCCCTGGGTATAATCTGTGGTACAAAATCTGCCAATGGCGTTGTCCTGTTCTAACAGCTTCAGACAATCTATCACTTTTTTCTTGTAACCACTACCTGGATCTCGTTTCAGGGGCTCATAAGTACTTATGTTGCTAAGTAACATCATAACTTTCTCATGATAGACTGTGTGGTTTAATACAACAGTGAATTTGCCTTTGTCTGCTGGAAGAATGATGATGTTATTGTCCTTACTGAGAGTCGTGAGAGCTTTCCTCTTGTCTCTACTGATGTTGGACGGCGGTGGCTTCACGTTGCTGAGGCAAGCTCAAACTTTCGTCTGCAGTGATATTGTTTTTACAGATCGCTGTGATCAGCTCCACTAGCTGGATTTGCCTCGGCATGACAGCAACATTCAGCCCCTTAGCAAGGATGTCTTTCTCCGCCTGGGCGAGTTGTCTGTCGGATGGATTCTTCACCCACTTGTCCACATCACCGACTTGTGTCTGGCGTCTGTCTCTCTGTCTGCCGTTGGGGGCGCCGTCCGTTGTCTGCCGATGTCTCTGGCATGCAGCAAGTAGGTAGAACTTCCTTTGCTGACTGGTTTTCAAATTACCATGTTGTGCTCATCCTCGATGCGACGTGAGGCTGTGTTGGGATCTGCTCCTCTTTGGTTTTCAAAGTGTCGATAGTAAAATTAGTTTGTCTCACCCGTTCCTTCAACACCTGGCTCCGTGCCTTCTGGGGGATCTGGTTAGCTCGGCGGCCCTTGACCAAAGATTCAATTTGCACGCTCTTGGGTGTAACCCCGCTCTGTCTGCATCTGAGGCTGAGTCTCAGGTGGTTTCTGTAGTCTGACATCTTACATGCCATTCACTCGTACTCATGTGCAAGTGTAAGGCGGTCCTCGCCGAAACGAGTCAAAATGTCTGTGTGCGGACTTCCGGGTAATGGCGTCGCTGTGATCAGCCGATCAGCCATGCACCACATGGCGACATCACTAACCGCTCGGCTAAAGGGTCAGACTCTTTAGCTAGGAGCTAACGTGTCTTATTAGTAGTTTACACAATGCTACCTGAAATCTCGTCGGAGGCTCTGCTTAAACGCATCGCCCATGTTGTCGCAGAAGAGGGCCGGCGAACTCAAAAGATGTTCAATGAGGTTTTCACCAAATCTGAGGCGAGACTGGATGCAAAAATCGACAGCGTGGTTATGCGTGTTGCCTTGGGATGTGAAATAGCCCCGCTGCTCGGGAAATGTGCCGCGTTGGAGAAAATGAACGCAGAGCTGTCGACAGAGGTTACAGACTTGGAGGGACGCTCCAGGCGGGACAATATTAGGGTCTTAAATCTCAAAGAGTCAGTTGAGGGAAGCGAGCCCCTTAATTTTTTTTGAAGAGTTTACCCCTAAAGTGCTGGAGTTGCCAGTCACAAGCGTCACAATTGATCGCGCACACAGAGGACCCGGTGCCCCTGCGGATGGTCGCCCCCGCCCTGTTATCATCAAGATCCATCGCTCCAGAGATGTCGCCATGATATTGTAGCGAATTCGGGGGACAACGCAACCACAGGAACTGCCGCGACCGGGAAGCGAACCCGTATCGCCCGCACCGCAGGAGACATCACTAACCGCTAGACTAAAGGGTCAGACCCGCGGCCAGCGTGTCTTCTTATCCATGCACGTTACACTACCCCCCTCCTTCGGGAAGCGCGTCCCCGCGCTTAAGCATATCAGCTCCTTCACGCCTCAGGGCGCATACGCTTCCGATGGCCTTACGGTCGCCATCCCAATTCTGACACCAATGTAGCGAATTTGGGGGACAACGAACCACAGGAACTGCCGCGGCCGGGAAACGAACCCGTATCGCCCGCACCGCAGGAGACATCGCTAACCGCTCGACTAAAGGGTCAGACCCGCCAGCCAGCGGCCAACGTGTCTTCTTATCCATGCACGTTACAATATTGTCCGCAGTCAGACGTAAAGGGAATCTCCAGTATGAGGGCCAGCCCCTCCGTATCGCTCCTGACATCCCCCTGGTGGTGCGGTCCGCACGAAAAACGTTCAATCAGTCTGCGCTGAACTTATCAAAAAAGGCATTCGTTTCCAGATGAACTTCCCTGCAGTGCTACCTTCAAGCTTAACGGCGTCCAGAAGTCTTCTACAAACCCGAAAGACGCCAAGGCATTTTTGGAGGGGAGCGTTTGATTTGTGCGATCCCGCTGCTGCACACCCTGACGCTGGGTGGTTGGTGAGTCAGTACCACTAACGTACACATGCTTTGTCCCCTCTTCTAATTTCGTCTAGGTTGGACAGTTCACTTTTCTTTTCCGTTGATTATTTACTTATCACACTTTTATTTATGTAGCCTTTCAGTTCATTATTGTATCATAACTGTATGTTTTTAATTATGTCACACTGTGGTGACCCACATCTATATAACGAGAGACATTCACCTAAGAGGATGGTGTACCTTTAAGGGAAGAGGCGAGGGGTCAGATAATGCACTTCCGCTTCCGGTTCACAGTTCAGTGTCGTTGTCGAATGTATGACATGCTAAGTTGGAGCTAGTAAACTACCTCGACTACGTATACTCTCACGTCTCCTGTCTCGTTGTTTTCTAACTCCACAACACCATATTAGTTTCAAATTCATCCTACTTTGTTGTCATCTTTGCATATAATTCCTGTTTATGTAGCCGGGTGGTAAATCTGTTAAATATGTTAAATGATTTTCCACTTAAATTTAGAATAGTTTAACTGTTAATATATGTAATTGTTACACTGTCAAGCCATGTAAAATGTCATTTGATGTATTTAAATTGTGAAGCAGATTGTGAGTGTATTTTTATAGTTTTGGTTGTCATTGCATGTTTTGACCAGTAAGTGGCAGTGTTGCGGACTTTTATTGTAACTCCGTGCAAGTCATCCAAGTGCATCTTGGGTACTCTTTCTGCAAGTTATCCAAGTGCATCTTGGGTATTCTTTCTTTTTTTCTTGTGTGGAGCACCTGAAGATTGCGGTGTGATGGTGCTCTGACTCCGCAGTAAGTAAGGGTAAATATCTTGTGAAATATACCTGTAACATTATTCCAAACAATATTGTATGTCGGTAATTTGACAAGATGGTTTGATTTAGATGCCACTGGAGTTGATGTTCGGTGATTTTGGGCGCGAGCCGTCGACCACTGTTCGCCATTGCAGGCATGACAAGGTAATGTTGGCGTGCATAAAGCCACACCATGCCATTGTATTTGGGCAGTAAGGGAAATGTAAAGGTTTTATATGCATTTTAATTCTGTTTAAAGGTAACTGACAGAGTGAGAAGTTGTGCGATCTTCAGGAAGTTCCACATGTCTTTGTTAAACCCTGTTTAACATACATAGTCCACTGCCGTATTTTGCACCGTATGTTGTATGTTGTATGTTGTATTTATTTTCCTTTTAAAATCTTTTCTGTTAAACTTGCCACATCTGTGAACATTTATGAGCTGTTTGCTCGAAAGACACAGGAATTTATGCACTCAGTAAAACGATCTGCATTCGAAGGTTCAAACAATAAAATTAAAGCTACAAGAACCCCGGAAGTAATTGTGTCCTGTGTGGTATCTAATTCCACGGGCTACATAATTTTGGTACCAGGAGTGGGGTGTAGCTAAAACATTTTTTTTAAATTGGCAACAGAGTGGCTTATTTTTACTTAAAAACAAAAATACGGCAATGGTGAAGATTGCTGGTGACGTCCGTTGGTGTTGGGTCTGAAGCCATCCTGCTGTGGAGGTGGTGACCAGCGAGAGACGACGTGAGGGGCTCTACGAGGTTCTGGTGCTTCCTGTGTCACACGACTCAGCCGTACCAGCGCAGAGGACTCCAGCGCTAACTTCAGCTACAAAGACCAAGATTCAGCAAGGCTCCAAGTTAAAGACTGTCCTTGTAGTATCCTTGAACCAGGTTTTGAACTAAATATCCTCATTTATACTGGACTGAGTAAAGATTAATATATCATTATGTCTAGTGATTCTGGTGATGAAGGGAGTTCACGTAATGATAATGGCCACACCTCAGGTGGCATAACGGGTATAGGTGAAGGTGCTACAAAAGAAATGCAGACCACCATGCAAGAGCTCGCCAGACTGCGAGATGAGCTCACCAGGTTAAATGGTGAAGCAAGGGCTCAGAGAGCAAGTGATAACAGTGCACCCACACGTTCATACATCTACACTCACCGGCCACTTTATTAGGCACACCTGTCCAACTGCTCGTTAACGTAAATTTCTAATCAGCCAATCACATGGCAGCAACTCAATGCATTTAGGCATGTAGACATGGTCAAGACGATCTGCTGCAGTTCAAACCGAGCATCAGAATGGGGAACAAAGGTGATTTAAGTGACTTTGGACGTGGCATGGTTGTTGGTGCCAGACGGGCTGGTCTGAGTATTTCAGAAACTGCTGATCTACTGGGATTTTCACGCACAACCATCTCTAGGGTTTACAGAGAATGGTCCGAAAAAGAGAAAATATCCAGTGAGCGGCAGTTCTGTGGGCGAAAATGCCTTGTTGATGCCAGAGGTCAGAGGAGAATGGCCAGACTGGTTCGAGCTTACAGAAAGGCAACAGTAACTCAAATAACCACTCATTACAACCGAGGTATGCAGAAGAGCATCTCTGAACGCACAAAACGTCGAACCTTGAGGCAGATGGGCTACAGCAGCAGAAGACCACACCGGGTGCCACTCCTGTCAGCTAAGAACAGGAAACTGAGGCTACAATTCGCACAGGTTCACCAAAATTGGACAATAGAAGATTGGAAAAACGTTGCCTGGTCTGATGAGTCTCGGTTTCTGTTGCGACATTCGGATGGTAGGGTCAGAATTTGGCGTCAACAACATGAAAGCATGGATCCATCCTGCCTTGTATCAACGGTTCAGGCTGGTGGTGGTGGTGGTGTAATGGTGTGGGGGATATTTTCTTGGCACACTTTGGGCCCCTTAGTACCAATTGAGCATCGTGTCAACGCCACAGCCTACCTGAGTATTGTTGCTGACCATGTCCATCCCTTTATGACCACAGTGTTCCCATCTTGTGATGGCTACTTCCAGCAGGATAATGCGCCATGTCATAAAGCTCGAATCATCTCAGACTGGTTTCTTGAACATGACAATTAGTTCACTGTACTCAAATGGCCTCCACAGTCACCAGACCTCAATCCAATAGAGCACCTTTGGGATGTGGTGGACCGGGAGATTCGCATCATCGATGTGCAGCCGACAAATATGCAGCAACTGCGTGATGCTATCATGTCAATATGGACCAAACTCTCTGAGGAATGTTTCCAGTACCTTGTTGAATCTATGCCACGAAGGATTAAGGCAGTTCTGAAGGCAAAAGGGGGTCCAACCCGGTACTAGCAAGGTGTACCTAATAAAGTGGCCAGTGAGTGTACGTTCCAAGAGAACGCCAGATCCAAGCATTTAGTGGGGAGTGCGGTACAGACAGGAGATCTGTCGAAGAGTTTATTGAAGAGGTTGAAAGGGTTTTAAGATACAGAGAGCAAACAACAGAAGAACAATGTGACTATATACTATCTCTATTGCGTGGCCCTGCATTGGAAGAGGTGCGACTATGCATGAGGGGTCAGTCAGTGGGGCCCAGTGATTTATACTCTTACCTGAGCAATGCATTTGGGGAAAAGCGCAGTTCCACACAGCTTTTGCAGACCTTTTACAACCGTAACCAAACTGATGGAGAAGACCTCCGTGACTACTCCCATGCACTATCCCAGATTTTGAGCTCTGTAGTGAAACAGTCCACAGATGTAATACCTAATGAGAAAACTGTGCTCAGAGACCGGTTTATTGAGGGTTTAAGAGAAGCAGCACTCAGGCGTGAACTCAGGAAAATGGTTAGGGACAAACCAGAGAGCAGTCTTCTAGATGTGAGGAACGAGGCCCTCCTGTGGGAGATGGAGGACAGCAGGTCTCATCGTCCCAGGGTCATAAAGAGCAACCAAGTTACATCAGAGGTTCCAGAAACCCAGTGCTCTATTATTAAAACAAACAATGACCAAGGTACTGCATTAAATGATGTTCGGAGAGCAGTAGCTCATCAGGAAAAACAGCTAGCAGAGTTAGGCAAAACACTTGCTGATCTAGCCTTTGCTGTAGGTGAACTGAGTAAGCGCAGCACTCAACAGACACTCCTAGAGCCCAAGCCACGACCTAGACCCCAGCCAAAGTTCACACCAGATGGTCAGCCTATCTGTTTCAAGTGTAGAGGCATAGGTCACATTGCAAGAAAATGCTCACAGGCCAGAGGGGGTCAAGGGGACGCAACACCTAGTTCTTATGTAGTGCAGGAAAACTCGCACCCTCAGTTGTCATGAGCCACACAACTCGAGGGGAGGAAGGTGGCTCACCAAAAGAGACTCCAGACAGAAGCAGGATCTTAGAGCGTGCAGTCGGAGAATGTAAAACTGTTGAGGTGAAACTACGAGGTGTTACAGTGTCCTGCTTACTTGACACTGGCAGCCAGGTCAGTACAATTTCTGAGAGTTTTTTCAGGGAACACCTGTCAGTGAAAGGCGAAGACATTCACCCGGCAATTGAGTGGTTAAAGATCACTGCAGCTAATGGATTAGACATACCCTATATGGGCTATGTGGAGCTTGATGTAGAAGCCATGGGTCTGACTATCCCAGAGCGAGGTTTTCTGATAGTTAAAGATTCTGAACACTCTTCCTCTGTTCCAGGTCTAATAGGGATGAACATTGTCAAAAAATGCAGAGAGCTAGTACACACTGAGTTTGACACCACACTGCAGGAGAGGTTTGACTCAAACTGGAGTGAGGCTTTTAATCATCTTCATGCAGTACATGCAACAGACAGACTCTCTTTCGCTAGGGTAGCTGGTAAGGATGTAGTCCATATACCTGCTTCATCTGCTGCTAGTTATGGCTAGGGGACTCAGGACCGTGAGTGAGGATGGTTCTTTTTTGTTGCTGGAGTCTGTGGGTGTCCCCGTTCCTGGAGGTTTGGTTGTTGTGCCTACTTTGGTTTCATCGGGCAATCACATTTTTCCAGTCCGAGTCATGAACATGTCTGATGAAGATATCTGGCTAGGGCCACGGACTAGGCTAGGGGTTTTGACTCAGGTAGACTGTGTGAAAAGTGATGAGCTTTGTGAGGTACAGTTCCAGAGAATCTCAGCCGACACTGAACAAGTGAGTATCAGTGAACACCCCGAAACACCGACAGATGTGCAGGAAATTCTCGGCAAGCTCAATTTTTGTGGTAGCCCAGAACAGCAAGCACAGCTGACTTTGTTACTGGAGAAGTACTCTTTTGTGTTTGCAACAGAAGATGAAGATCTAGGCCACACTGACAAAGTACAACATGAGATCCATCTGACAGATGACATACCTGTAACACAGCCATACAGACGAATCCCACCCACACAGTACAGTGAAGTCAGGGAACATATTGGCAAGCTGTTTAAAAAAAGGGGTCATTCAAGAAAGCTCTAGTGCTTATGCTTCGCCCATAGTACTAGTGAGAAAGGCAGATGGTAGTCTGAGGCTATGTGTCGATTACAGGAAACTTAACTCAAAGACAAGACGTGATGCATTCCCGCTCCCGAGAATTGATGAGAGTTTTGATGCGCTGAGAGGGGCAAAGTTCTTTTCGACCATAGATCTGGCGAGCGGATACCACCAGGTAGCTATGCATGAGAGAGATCGGACTAAGACTGCATTTACTACACCGTTTGGTCTGTATGAGTACGTGAGAATGCCTTTTGGTGTTTGTAACGGTCCAGCTACATTTCAGAGACTTATGCAAGTTACTATGAATGATCTCATTTTTCCGATACTCCTGGTCTACCTAGATGACATCTTGGTTTTTTCAGAGACATTTGAGCAGCATTTGGAGAGACTTGAGACTGTGTTTAAGAGACTGGCAGAGACGGGCCTTAAGGTGAAGTTGCAGAAGTGTGCTTTTCTACAACAGTCAGTAAAGTTTTTGGGTCATCAGGTGTCAGCAGAAGGTATAGGAACTGACCCCTACAAGGTCTCTGCTGTTAAGAACTGGAAGGTCCCAACCACTGCCAAAGAGCTGCAGTCGTTCTTGGGTTTCTGTAGTTACTACAGGAGATTCATTCGAGGCTTCTCACAGAATGCCTGGCCACTGCATGACCTAGTCAACAAATGTTCAGATGTGAAAAAAACAGGGAAAGTAGGTCACCAGTTTTGTAATATGTGGACACCAGAGTGTGACTCTTCCTTTGAGCAGTTAAAGGAAAAACGTACCTCTGCTTCTATTTTGGGTTTTGCCGACTTCACACAACCATTTGTAGTTGAGACAGATGCTAGTCAGCATGGATTAGGCGCTGTATTGTGTCAGCAGCAAGGTGACACCAGACGTGTCCTAGCATATGCTAGCCGCAGACTACGCCAGGCTGAGAAGAATGACCAAAATTATAGTAGCATGAAGTTGGAGTTGCTTGCCTTAAAATGGGCAGTTGCTGAAAAATTCAGGGGTTACTTGCTTGGTTCAAAGTTTGTTGTCCTGACTGATAACAATCCCCTCTGCCACCTCAAGACAGCCAAGTTAGGTGCTATAGAGCAGAGGTGGGTAGTGCAACTGTCTGTTTTTGATTTCGAGGTTAAGTACCGTCCTGGTTGCAGTAATGCCGCCGCAGATGCTCTCTCTAGGCAGGAGTTTGCAGGGGAGCCTGAAACAGACCCTGACTCGGATTTTGACGACTGTATCACTGTGTGTAACCTGATTGAGCGAGGAACAGTTCTGGATCCTGGTCTTGTCTCTAGAGGTCTGGAGTGTTACAAAGTGAGACAGATCCGTGCTGGGGAGTCGAGGTCTGGTGAGACAGGTACTAAACAGGGCAACACCCCCACACTGCCAGGTTATACCAGAGAGGAGCTGGTAGGTTTTCAGGCCGGTGACCCCACCCTAAAAGAGTTTAGGGCATTTTGGGATCGGGGGAGGAGGCCATGTCCCAGAGAGAGAGCAGCCCTGTCTAGTCAAGTGAAAAGATTGTTGAAACAATGGAGATGCATACAACAACGAGAAGGGTTGTTGTACAGGGTTATCACAGACCCACGTCATGGAGAAGTGTGGCAGTTACTCGTGCCTAGTTGTTTGAGGGACCAAGTTCTAGAAAATGTACATAACAACATGGGACATCAGGGCATAGAGCGCACTGTAAACTTGCTAAGAGGGAGGTGTTTTTGGGTAGGGCTATGCGAGGATGCTGAAAGCTGGGTTAAAAACTGCGAGCGGTGCATTTTGACCAAGATGCCTCAGCCAAAAATCCATGCTCCAGTTCAGGCATTCCTGGCCTCCCGACCTCTAGAAGTGGTGGCTGTTGATTTTACAGTGTTGGAGGCAGCTTCAGATGGCCGTGAAAATGTCCTTGTTGTGACCAATGTGTTTACAAAGTTCACACAAGCGTATGCTACCAAAGACCAGAAGGCTGACACTACAGCTAAAGTTTTGCTCAGGGAGTGGTTCATGAAATATGGGGTCCCAGAGAGACTGCACTCAGACCAAGGTCGAAATTTCGAGAGTGAAATTATAGCAGAGCTGTGCAAACTCTATGGGGTTAAAAAGACACGGACAACTCCCTACAGGCCACAGGGAAACGGTCAGTGTGAAAGATACAATCGCACACTCCATGACTTGTTAAGGACACTCCCACCAGAGAAAAAAAGCGTTGGCCAGAGCATCTGTCTGAAGTAGTATATGCCTATAATGTCACTCCTCATTCCACCACAGGGTACTCGCCTTATTATTTGCTTTTCGGGGTACAGCCACATCTCCCAGTAGATGCTTTATTAGGGCATGAGTGTGTGTCAGACAGGAAACAGGATTGGTTGTCTGTTCATCAGGAGAGACTCCGACAGGCACACGAGAGAGCCAGAGAGTACTCAGAGCAGAAGGCAGCTGAGAGGATCTCACTGCAAAATGAGAAGGTGTATTGTCCTCCTGTGGACAATGGTCAGTTGGTTTTCCTACGTCACAGACCCCCAGGTAGACATAAGATTCAGGACACATGGACCTCAACAGTCTACAAGGTAGTTGACATCCAGGGTACCACACACACTGTTGAACCTTTTGAGGGAGGTCCCATTAAAAGAGTTCATAGGTCAGAGTTGCGACCTTGTGCAAAACCAGTTCCCAAACCAAGAACTAGAACTAGGTTACAGACCACTACACAGCCTGTAGCTGAGGATGAGCCTGAGTCACCTGAGGCTGATTTTGTTATTGTTGAGGAAGTCATCCCTCGCCGGCTTGTGCAAGTACCTAACCTGCCTCTTGCAGCAGAAAGTGTTAGTTTACCTGTGACAGCACCCACAGATCAGAGTGACGGTGAAGGACCTGAGGAAGGTTATTCAGATATGAGAAATTGTGGCACAGAAACAGAATGTGTTAATGATGTGCATCCAGACGTTAGCGACAGTGACTTGCCCATTATTGAAAACAGGGACAGGCCCGCACTAACAGATGATGCTGGTGGAGCAGGACGTAGAACCTATGCACCTAAACCTGCGATTAGGAAAAGCAAGCGGGAAATGGCTGGATCTCATTCAAACCCATTTCATCTGCCAAAGTCGGCCTGTAATGCAGTCTCAGTCAGCACATACATGGTCTCTAGGGTTTTGACAAGCCTGGGTGCTGCTCTCTTTGAAAAGGCCTTGCAGGGAGTATTTGAGTCAGTTCATGTTTCGTAGTCACCGAGGACGTTGACTATATTTGCAGGGGAGTATGTAGCCGGGTGGTAAATCTGTTAAATATGTTAAATGATTTTCCACTTAAATTCAGTATAGTTTAACTGTTAATATATGTAATTGTTACACTGTCAAGCCATGTAAAATGTCATTTGATGTATTTAAATTGTGAAGCAGATTGTGAGTGTATTTTTATAGTTTTGGTTGTCATTGCATGTTTTGACCAGTAAGTGGCAGTGTTGCGGACTTTTATTGTAACTCCGTGCAAGTCATCCAAGTGCATCTTGGGTACTCTTTCTGCAAGTTTTCCAAGTGCATCTTGGGTATTCTTTCTTTTTTTCTTGTGTGGAGCACCTGAAGATTGCGGTGTGACGGTGCTCTGACTCTGCAGTAAGTAAGGGTAAATATCTTGTGAAATATACCTGTAACATTATTCCAAACAATATTGTATGTCGGTAATTTGACAAGATGGTTTGATTTAGATGCTACTGGAGTTGATGTTCAGTGATTTTGGGCGCGAGCCGTCGACCACTGTTCGCCATTGCAGGCATGACAAGGTAATGTTGGCGTGCATAAAGCCACACCATGCCATTGTATTTGGGATGTAAAGGTTTTATATGCATTTTAATTCTGTTTAAAGGTAACTGACAGAGTGAGAAGTTGCGCGATCTTCAGGAAGTTCCACATGTCTTTGTTAAACCCTGTTTAACATACATAGTCCACTGCCGTATTTTGCACCGTATGTTGTATGTTGTATTTATTTTCCTTTTAAAATCTTTTCTGTTAAACTTGCCACATCTGTGAACATTTATGAGCTGTTTGCTCGAAAGACACAGGAATTTATGCACTCAGTAAAACGATCTGCATCCGAAGGTTCAAACAATAAAATTAAAGCTACAAGAACCCCGGAAGTAATTGTGTCCTGTGTGGTATCTAATTCCACGGGCTACATTTAGTTCCAGTTTTGTTTCCCTTTTCTTATTCCGGTTGGGGGGATTAGAACATTTAACTTATACCTTTTCAGTTCTAGCAGGCGAGAGTGGGGAGAGACAGGTTATTAATTTAGTGATTTGTTTTTTTCAGCAGGGAAGTCTCTTTTTTTTCCTAGTAAGTTTAGCAAGAAGGTGATTATTCTCTCCTGATGGTTTATAATCTGTTCACTTTGCGGTGCAAGTATATTTTTGGTGTTGGAATGCAGTCTCTCAATTGGGGAGCGATCAGCTCGAGATTCCGATGGGAGAGTGGCTGAGGGTGGGTGCAGCCTATCGTTTTGGGGAGAGGCGGGCAATGGGGTTTAGGGTGCTCTGGGTGTTTGTTGTTGTGGGATGGGAGGGTGAGGGGTGGATCTTTCAATGCCGGTGTTGTTTTAGGAGCCTGTATCCCTGGTCATGTATGGTTTATCGCTGTCCTATTTTCTGCTTTACATCCTCATTCTAAGACCTGGCGTGTTAATATCATTTGTCCTTACCAACCTGCGCTCTCAGCTCAGGAAAATGGATCGTGTTCTGAATTTCTTGAGCTGGAACGTCAAGGGTTTAAATCACCCTGATAAAAGAAGGAAAGTGTTTGCGCACATTAAACAATTTACAACAGCAATTGCCTTTTTACAGGAAACACACATTCGTGGCTCTGATAACTCTCGCCTCATGTCACGGTGGGCGAGGCAGCACTTTCATTCCACTTTCCAGGCCAAAGCCAGGGGGGGGGGGTCTCAGTTCTTATTAACCAGAATATTCCCTTTGAGCATCACAGTGTAGTGTCAGACACAAACGGTCGTTATATCATTGCCTCAGGGAAATTATACAATACAATGGTAGTGTTGGCCAATGTGTATGCCCCCAACACAGACGATGTCGAGTTTTTTGAACGTTTTTGAACTTCTTTTTTTTTGTTTTCTTCTTTGCCAGATATGAGTTCATACTCTCTCATACTCGGTGGGGATTTCAACTGCTGGCTGAATCCTGCGCTGGATCGGTCTTCCACCAACCCTGGTATAATGCGTAAGTCTTCTTCACTTATTCAAGCCTTTTTATCCAACTATGGTGTCTGATGTGTGGCGCTTTCTCAATCCAAACAGGAGAGAGTACTCCTTCTTCTCACATTGTCACCATACCTTCTCTAGAATTGATTATTTTCTTATTGATAACCAACTGATCCAATTGGCCCATTCCTGTGATTATCAGAGCATGGTCATATCAGACCACGCCCTTGTTTTACTATCTGTGACTCTTCCTGGTCGGCCTTAAATAAAAAGACACTGGGGATTTAATTCGACCCTACTGTCAAATAATGATTTCATGAAATTTATGGAGGAGCAGATAACTTTCTTTTTTCGTACAAATACCTTACCTGAAACCTCCAGCCTGATTGTTTGGGAAGCTCTGAAGGCTTGCCTAAGGGGGTAAATAATTTCTTTCTCTGTGAATGTAGCCCGTGGAATTAAATACAACACAGGACACAATTACTTCCGGGGTTCTTGTAGCTTTAATTTTATTGTTTGAACCTTCGAATGCAGATCGTTTTACTGAGTGCATAAATTCCTGTGTCTTCCGAGCAAACAGCTCATAAATGTTCACAGATGTGGCAAGTTTAACAGAAAAGATTTTAAAAGGAAAATAAATACAACATACAACATACGGTGCAAAATACGGCAGTGGACTATGTATGTTAAACAGGCTTTAACAAAGACATGTGGAACTTCCTGAAGATCGCGCAACTTCTCACTCTGTCAGTTACCTTGTCATGCCTGCAATGGCGAACAGTGGTCGACGGCTCGCGCCCAAAATCACCGAACATCAACTCCAGTAGCGTTGCGGAGTCAGAGCACCGTCACACCGCAATCTTCAGGTGCTTCACACAAGAAAGAAAGAAAGAGTACCCAAGATGCACTTGGATGACTTGCACGGAGTTACAATAAAAGTCCGCAACACTGCCACTTACTGGTCAAAACATGCAATGACAACCAAAACTATAAAAATACACTCACAATCTGCTTCACAATTTAAATACATCAAATGACATTTTACATGGCTTGACAGTGTAACAATTACATATATTAACAGTTAAACTATACTAAATTTAAGTGGAAAATCATTTAACATATTTAACAGATTTACCACCCGGCTACATGAACATGAAAAAGAGAGCCCACAAAGAACGATTAGAACTAGCCGATCGAATTAAAGAAATAGACCAGCAATATGCTCAAGTTAAAAACCCAGAACTTTATAAAAAGCGAGTGGAACTCCAAACTAAGTTTGACCTCCTTTCGACACATCCAAATGAACGTCAACTTTTGAAGAGCAAGAGTTTATTTTATATCCACGGTGACAAATCTGGTAAGCTATTAGCCAATCAGCTGGGAGGACTTAAAGCAAAACAGCTCATTATAAAAATTCAAATGGCTGATGGCAACATCACCTCAGATTACTCCAAGATAAATGACACATTCGGGAATTACTATTCCCGACTTTACACCACTGAATTCCAAAACGATGACACTTTGGTGGATTTTTTTTTAATCGTTTAAACATTCCTATACTTTCTCCCGGCAACAAATCAAGACTAGAGGAGCCTATATCACAAGAGGAAATCGCTGCAACTATCTCTTCTTTGCAGTCAGGAAAATCCCCGGGACCTGATGGGTTCCCCGTGGAATTTTTTAAATCATTCTCTTCGTTGCTTTCACCTCAATTAAGCTCAGTGCTATCTGATTCGTTTAAGCAAGGTGAACGTCCAACATCATTCTATGAATCATGTGTCATCCTAATTCCAAAGAAGAGCAAAGACCAAACAGAGTGCTCCTCCTATAGGCCAATCTCCCTATTAAATGTTGATGCCAACATTTTAGCTAAAGCTTTGGCCCGTAGATTGAAGAACATCCTACCATCAATAATATCCGCTGATCAAACCGGCTTTGTGAAAAACCGCCACGCTTATTTTAATACACGCCATCTATTTTACATTTTGTATTCCCCCTCAGAAGTGATTCCTGAATGTATCCTTTCTTTAGAAGCGGAAAAAGCGTTTGACCGCGTGGAGTGGACATATCGGTTTGCAATCTTGGAAAAATTCGACTTTGGACCAGTTTTGTTACATGGATAAAATTACTATATCTGTGCCCCACTGCTTCAATCCTCACCAACGCAGCAATTACGACCTTTTAACCTCCAACGGGGAATTTGCAAAAGGTGCCCCTTAAGTCCACTACTTTTCGACTTGGCCATAGAGCCTCCAGCGATTGCACTGCGTAGGTGCGAGGATATTTCAGGGATATGGAGGAAGGGAGTTGAACACAAAGTGCCCCTTTATGCAGGCAATCTTTTGGTTTTCATATCAAGCCCGGACACCTCCCTACCCCACATGCTGTCATTTACTCACTAAATTTAGCCAGTTCTCAGGATACAAACTAAATTTACACAAAAGTGAACTTTTTCCCGTGAATGGGGAGACACCTACATCAGAGTATACCAACCTCCCTTTTAAGATTGTGGAAAATCAGTTTACTTACCTTGGTATTACAGTCACAAGAAAAAATAAGTGTATTTTTAAAGAAAATTTCCTTACCCTGTTAAAACATGTGAAACATTACCTAACGCAGTGGCCACCCCTATCGACATCCCTGGTGGGCCGAATTAACTGAGTCAAAATGAATATTCTCCCTAATTTTTATATCTTTTTCAGTCTATACCAACCTTCATCCCTAAATCCTTTTTTGACTCATTGGATTCAGTTATATCATCCTATATATGGAAGGGTAAACACCCTCGGCTAAACAAAGTCCATCTTCAAAAATCAAAAAGAGATGGAGGCTTGGCACTGCCCAATTTCCGTTTCTATTTCTGGGCAGCTAATATACGCTGTCTTGTGTTTTGGTCACACTTTCATAACCGAGCTGACTGTCCATCATAGGTAGCAATGGAGTTGAATTTTGGCAAAACCCTATCTATCCCAGCGCTGCTTGGATCCTCACTCCCTCTTCCCCCAAATAAATTAATTGATAATCCGGTCACCAGACACACCGTGAGAGTTGAGAGTACGGGCTCAGTTCAGAAAACAGTTTGGTTTTCATGTTTTCATCTCTCTAATCCTGTTTCATCCAACCACCTCTTTCAACCGTCCTTACTTGATTCTGCATTTCAGGACTGGCACAGAAGGGGTATTGAGAGCTTCAAATATCTTTTTTATAGACAACATTTTTGCATCATTTGAAAAGCTCTCTGGAAAGTTCAATTTATCAAATAAGAATTTTTTTTCAGATATCTACAAATTAGACACTTTGTCCGCTCTCAGATACCAAATTTCGCTGAGGCACCTGATACGACCACCGCTGATGCATTCTTTAATCTACACCCGTCACGTAGAGGTTTAATATCCGCAATATATGACAAGCTCGCAGGTATAAGACATGCCCCTCTTGACAAGATTAAAACTGCCTGGGAGCAGGGCTTAAGCCTCTCACTGTCGGATGATATATGGAATTCGATCTTTAAGCTGGTCAATTCAACATCCCTTTGTGCCCGTCATTGTCTGTTACAATTTCAGGTTGTGCACAGAGCCCATGTGTCCAAAGTCAAACTATCCCATATGTACCCGGATGTGAGTCCCATCTATGACAAATGTAGAGGGGGGGTGAGGCTTCCCTTATCCACATGTTCTGGGCGTGACGTAGACTTGAAAAATACTGGGAAGATGTCTTCCAAACCTTATCCCTAACCCTCAATTTCAAACCAGAACCCAACCCTCTGGTCGCCCTGTTTGGCACTACTGGCAAGGATGACGTACACCTGACCCCATCCAAATGCCGCATATCGTCCTTTGCTTCTCTATTGGCCAGGCGTGCAATATTGCTTAGATGGAATGATGCTGCCCCGACCACCCACGCTCAGTGGCTGAACGATATTATGTCCTGTTCAAACCTCGAAAAGAGCCACTACTCAGTCTGTAACACCAAGGATGAGTGCCAAAAGGTGTGGGGACCTTTCCTGGAATACTTTAAGAATATCCAGTCAAACTAAAGAATCCTTACCCCATTCTCTTCTGCTTTTTGTTTTTTGTTGATTTATGTCAATAATATAACCTGTGAAGGTCTACTAGTTTCTAAACCCCCCATCTTTCATTTACTGACTGACCTATTTTTCTTCTTTTCTAAATCCTAAACCCGACTTTCAGCACTTTCCTGTTTTCACTCCGTGGACGAGATATACCCTCTTACATAGCGCATCCCGGCTTGTAGATGGGGCTAGTGGGGTGGGAGTGGGGGGTGATTGGGGATAAGATTGTCATGTTCCTGTATCATTTTTATATCATGTAAATCTGACATATCATGCACTTGTTTTAAAATATTTGTGAGTATTGTTTGTTGTTTAAAATTCAATAAAAATATATTTGAGAAAAATGTCTTTGTGCATGCTCAATAATCCAGGTAAGTAAATCACAAAGTAGAATCAGTTCATCTGGCACAACGTTTATTGAGAGAAACGTTTCATCACTCATCTAAATGACCTCTTCAGTCTCAACTGGCTGCAGATATCCCCACCCATATAAACAATACAGTGGCATAACGACCGAAACCAACGACCGGATTCATATGCAAATTACCGTGACCATTAACTCAAGCTTCACTGGCCGTGTGATTGGGGAATAGTTGCAATCACAGCATGGCCAGATGGCAACAGTTGTTGTTTTTTTTTTGTTTTTTTGTTTTGTTTTTGTTTTGTTCTTGTTTTTTCCCTATTTGTCTGTCGCAGCGACGAGGACCATCTAGTCACCCTGTGATGGATGACCTATGATTTGCACGGTGTTTAAAATGAGGAAGAGTTTGCGCATCATCAGCGCCACTCTCTTGTCCGAGACCACGTACTACCAGTGGCAAGACAAAACGAGACGACTGGCAATGGAGATGGATGCAGATTTTCCCTCAGGGTTTCCTTGGGGCAACAGTTACACTCCTAGAGGAGCATGCATAAAAACACATTTCTTGTGTGTTACACAACTTTGGAATAAAAAAAAGACTTTTTAGTTGCAGAGTAATATCTGATTTCTATTTTGAATTTTATTATTTAAGTAATTTTCAGTGGATGAAAACGTTCTGAGTTCATGAAACCTCATAATTATGAGAAAAAAAATCTTCTGCCCACCTGCAATAACCTTGTGAACCACTAGTGAGCGCCAGCCCACACTAGGAAATATTTGTGTAGCTCTTGGGAAACATGTTCTGTTGTAGAGGTGGGAGACGTGTAAGAATAGAAAATAATAGAATGGAATAGGATAGAGTATAATAGAATACACTGGAATCATGGAAACTCAAATCAGATTTGACACCCAAGTAAGAGTAACTATATCATATTCTAGTTACTCTCTTGGTGAGCTGCCGAGTTTCTCATAAACCCATTACTCTTTTTGTGCGATAAAAAAGGAAGTGCTTTCTACAGAGGTTGTCTGGCGGTGTACACCATTCATAGTGAAATTACGTCAACATCCTTTAGGGGCATTAGTATCACCACAGGGCAGCATCTGTCGGCAGATGTGTCTTATGGTAAACCCAGGTGTGCTGAGAGGTGCAACAAAAACAATCTAAAAGAGACAAACCAAGCAACATGATAGGTTTATTCTAAAATGCCACACGTGATTTCTGAAGAAAAATAATATCTTAATTCTTCATCATGTCTTATGTTCTTCAATAATAGACCGACAGCCAGCCAGACAGACAGACAGATAGATAGATAGATAGATAGATAGATAGATAGATAGATAGATAGATAGATAGATAGATAGATAGATATATAGATGGATGTTTGACAACAGAATAAATCACGTGGGGGTATTTGTATATTAAAGTAGTAAAAAGCCATATATATGATCAACTACACAGGACCTGTTCAATACTGTCATCGTTCCTGACTGTAGATCAGAACAGGAGTTTGTTCAGTAGTCCTACAGCACTGACATGCACAATAACATGTACCATGTTTTCATTTTGTTATGAAAGTCTTCAAATGTTAAATTAATCTACGTTGTTCACGCTAACATGAAATAGATTGGTCCACAAGCACACACACACACACACACCGGATCAGCCAAAACATAAAACCACGGACAGGTAAGTGAATAACAGTGATTATCTCATTACAATGGCACCTGTCAAGGGAGGCAGGAAGTGAAGAGTCAGTTCTTGAAGTTGATGTGTTGGCAGCAGGAAAAATGGGCAAGACTAAGGTGCTGAGTGACTTTGACAAGGGCCAAATTGTGATGGCTAGATGACTGGGACAGAGCATCTCCAAAATGGCAGCTCTTGTTGTAGTGCTCCTGATATGCAGTGGTCAGTAACTACCAAAAGTGGTCCAAGGAAAGACAACCGGTGAACCGGTGACAGGGTTATTGGCACCATGGCTCCTTGATGTGTGTAACCAGGTTAAAATTAATGTTTTTATTTTATTTTGTTTGAGTATGAAATATCACCAAATCCTGTCTGTGTGCTGTTATTTGTGTTTACTACATTTTTTTTATGTCATTATTTACTTTTATGTATGTTTTACAACGACCGTCATATACGTGTACTGTCGCTTTAAGAGAGAGGTCTTGTGGGTACATGGAAGAGGGAACGCGGGAGAGGCCATTTTTGTTTTGTGGGAGGAGTCTCAAGCAGCGATCGAGCCGAGCCACGCGTGTTTCTTACCGTGGGACAGTTTTGCTGGTTGAGGAGAACGTAACCTTGAGTATCCCTGTAAGAAGATACTGCAAGCTGTGGGATAAAATACTTGTTTATCCTTTCTTACATCGGAGTCCCGTGGACGGTTTCTACTTCTAACGCACACGAGTGGAGTCCGGGCAGTGGTTGAACTTCGACCCCCACGTCCGTAAGAAACACCGCTCCCGCTGGAGGACTGGACGGTTGTCGAAGGGTTTGAAACCAAAATAAATGGCAAGGTGGGCCAAATAGAGTCCTGTGTGTCCCCGCTCCTTCCTTGATCATGATTATGATGATGATGATGATGAGAGACTGAGGGCCCCCCACAACACCTGGGGCCCCACCCAACTAGAACACAACGCAGAGCTAATGATGAGAGTGACGGGCATGCAGCAGGCTGACCAGCAAAGAACAGCATAGGACTGCCCCCGTTACATGTGCATGGGGAGCGAAGGCTGGCCCATCTGGTCCGATCCCACATTAGAGCTACTGTAGCTGAAATTGCTGAAAAATTGATGCTGGCTATGATAGACAGGTGTCAGAACACAGTATATCTCAGCTTACTGTGTATGGGGCTGCATAGCCATAGACCAGTTAGAGCGTCCATGATGACCCCGGTCCACTGCCTAACACGCCTACAAATGGGTACGTGAGCATAAGAAGTGGTCTGATAAATCATGTTTTCTTTGACATCGTGTGGATGACCGGGTGAATGTGTGTTGTTTACCTGGGGAAGAGATGGCACCAGGATGCACTATGGGAAGAAGGAAGGCCTGCGGAGGCAGTGTGATGCTCTGGGCAATGTTCTGATGGGAAACCTTGGGTCCTGGCATGCATGTGGGTGTTACGTTGACATGTATCACCTACCTAAACATTGTTGCAGACCAAGTACACCCCTTCATGGCAATGGTATTCCCTGATGGCAGTGGTCTCTTTCAGCAGGAAACATATTCAGGAATGGTTTGAGGAACATGACAAAGAGTTCAAGGTGTTGCCTTGGTCTCCAAATTACCCAGATCTTGCAGGCAACAAACAGAACTGGTATGACGGCTGCAATAGAAACCGGAAGTAAAGTATTCTGATTCTGATTCTGATTCATCAGGGCCTGACCGGTAATCACGCAGGAGGGAAACTTGACAGGAAGAGACAGCAAGGATCTGGAGCGGGTCATGACAGGATTAACATTTGCAGCGTCCACGGCAACTTGCGAGAACTCTTATTCAACACTGAAAAATGTATTCAGTGAGCACAGACAGAGCATGTTACACAGGAGGAAGGCCCGGCTGATTCAGCTGATTCAGCTGGCATTTGAGAGGGACCTCACAAGCAAATTCCACGGGGAGTAGAACAAGAGACGTCTGAGAAGGTCGGGCTTGTATAATTTTGTAGCTTTTTGTAAATGCATGGGCAGTGTCAGTAATAAGTGTGGACATTATTTCATTGTTGGCGTTGCTGCCAAGAAGGGCATGTGATGTTAATGTTTTATATATGGTAGAATAGGTGCTTTGCAGTACATCGATAAGGGTGAGTGTTGACGTTGTCATCTCTGAGGGCAGGAATACCGGCTCAACTAGACTCTCCAAAAGGAGTTGAATCAAGTGCAACTGGAAGTCCAGTTGCACTTGATTCAACTCCTTTTGGATAACCATGACCTGGATGAATGAGAACATTCACAGACATCAACGAGACTCATTTCATGGAGAAAAATCACGCGTGCACTTCATCGGTGTTGCTGTAACCGGAATGGTTTCTTTATTTTGCGCATGCTCTTTTATAGCCCACAGGTCAACACAACATCGCCATCTAGTGGTGACATCAGTATAAGAGCACATACGCATAACCTTGGCTTAGCCAATATTGTTACACCCCCCACTTGCTCCATACTGTACACATCAGTCACAAAACGTTTAGATACCAAACATATATCTTACAAATATTTCAATCTTGAACTTCGTTACAGGCTTGGTCATGACATCTGCAACCATATCTGCTGTTGGACAGTATTCAATAGTTATTTTCCCACCAGTAAGTGCAGATCTTATGAAATGGTATCTAATGTCGACATGTTTGCATCTCTGACGACATACTGGGTTCTTTGATAAAGCGATTGCACCTTGGTTGTCGTCAAATAATTTCACTGGTGTATGTTGGCACTCATTATCCATCCCATTCAATAACTGTACAAGACACAAACTTTTTTGTGTTGTTGCAGCAAGTGCCATGTACTCTGCTTCACATGTACACAAGGCTACTGCTGCCTGCTTCTTCCTTTTCCACGAAATAACAGGCCCATTTTAAGCTAGACTAAAGCAGCACCCTGTTGTGCTTCGTCTGTCATTTTGATCTGCTGCCCAATCAGCATCACTATATCCCTCAAGTTTGAGTTTTTCATCACTTTTCTTGTAACACAACTCCTGGTTGATTGTGCCCTTCAAGTGTCTTAACACGTTTGTCTGTTCCCCAGTGTTGTTCTTTTGGCTCTGATAAGTATTGTGACAGCTTGTTTATAACCCAACTTAGATCAGGTCTTGTATATGTCATTACATATATCAAACTGCCTACTATTTCACGATATCCTGTTGGATCTACAAGTTCACCTTCATTATCGACATATAGCTTCTGTTCACATGGGGTTGACCTTATCTTGCAATCAGACATACCAAACCTCTCAAATATCTTTGTTATGTACCGCTTTTGGCTCATCCTTATTTCTCCTTGACTTTGTGCAAAATCAGTCCCTAGGAAATGCTTAAGCTCCCCCAGATCTTTCATCTTAAATTTTGCCCTCAACATTTCCTTCACACCATTGAGTGAGTCATTGTCACTTGCTGCAATAATTGGGCCATCCACCCAAATTACCAGAATTACCCTTTCATTTTCAGTTTGTTTGTTATAGACACAATGGTCTGCTGGATTCTGTACAAAACCATTTTTACTGAGGTGATCATGTAACACTCTATTCCAATTTCGTCCTGATTGTTTCAGACCATACAGCGACTTGTTTAATTTACAGACTAGCTGTTTGTCTGTGTCTGATTTAACCTCAAATGCTTCGGGTTGCTCCATGTACACCTCACAATCAATTGGAGCATGGAGGTAAGCTGTTTTAACTTCCATTTGGTGGAGGACTAAGTTATCCTGAACAGCCACTTGCATCAAGGTACATACTGAGGTCATATTTGCAGTTGGAGAGAAAGTCTCCTTATAGTCTATCCCAGCTAGTGGACTATAACCTTTTGCAACATATCTGGCCTTGTAGGTCTCAGAGCTGTCTGCAGTGTCTTTGATTGCATAAACCCAATGACCCCCCACTGCTTTTTTACCCTCCGGCAGTGTGGTCAGTGTGAAAGTATTATTCTCCATAAGAGAAATAAGGGGGCAGTGTCAGCTATGAACTTTTCAGTAGCTTTGGCAGTATCACTCTTTGTTTTCAGGAAATACACATAGACTACTCCTGAGTAATCATCAATAAATGCCAGAGTATATCTGAACCCATCTTTTGCCTCTTGCTCTATGGGGCCGCATAAGTCAGTGTGAACTAAATCAAGTGCTGCTTTGTCCCTGAAGTCTGGTTTTCTGTTTCTACTCTGAGCAAATTTCCCTTGCGTTGCGTGTCCGGGCTTTGTGTCCCTTTTGGCCGCAGTTGTAGCAGGTTATCTCCGAGCCCTTTTCTTTCTCTCTCCCCCTCACTCTCATTGTTGAGTTGCTTGTCTTCATCACGTTGTCATCATTCGGGCTGCCATTAAAGTTCTCCGTGCTCTCATAACTTCTCAGCTTGGTTTTGAACTCCGCAAAAGTTATCTTCTCATCACCCTGCGTTATGTGGATGGAAAACGGCTTAAATGATTCGGGCAAGCCTTTCACAATCATAGCAATTAACAGTCCGTCGCTAAGAACCTCGTCTTCATTTCTCAGCGCTGTTATAGCCGTTTCTGCACGAATGATGTATTCTGTGACGGTCTCATTTGCCGCTTTCTGGAGAGATGTTAGCTCTGTGTAGAGGCTAATCACACGTGGCTTCCCTTTACCAGCGTAGTGGTCCCTCAGTATCTTTAACGCTCTTCTTCCATCGTCGGCGGCTTCTCTCATAATCAGGGAGAGACGTTTGTCGTCCAAAAATTCAGCATATGCATCTTCATTTTTCTTTGCATCTTCGGCGACCACGTCCTCATTTTCGTTGGCATCTGGCTCTTGTAATCTTGTAATATGGTCTCTTTAAGACCAAGCAAACGCAGATGGCCTAAAAACTTGGTTTCCCATAACTCATAATTTTTCTCATCTCCGTCGAAGCATAGTCAGTACCATCGGCTTCCACCTCCCCTTCTGGGCCCATAACCTGTTGACGTTGTCATCTCTAAGAGCAGGAACACCGGCTCAACTAGACTCATTTCACGGAGAAAAATCACGCGTGCCCTTCATCGGTGTTGCTGTAACTGGAATGGTTTCTTTATTTTGCGCATGCCCTCAGGTGAACACAACAGCGCCTTCTAGTGGTGACATCAGTATAAGAGCACATACACGTAATCCTGGTTTAGCCAATATTGTAACAGTGAACAGACCTTGACGCAGCATTTTACAGCATTTTTGTGGCAAGACAGCTTGGTAGCTGGGTCCAAGCTGCATTCTACCAATAACATTTTCAAACCGGTTGGATTTTTGTCCATGTCTTTAGCACTAGAACGACCGGGATTTCACTCCTACCTAAAACGACCATGGGCGATCAAAATGACCGCCAGTTTTTAAACTCTATATTCTGTCAAGCTAAATACCCAGTTGAGATATTAATGCATTGCATATATTAGTATGTCTGTTATGAAACGACTGACACCAAAATTAACATTTTAACAACTATAATACTATTTTTAAACAATTTAAACTTCAGAGAGACATGGTCGAATTTGGATAGCAAAATTGAAAAAGTGAAAATATTACCTGAAAAACAAAACGGAAAACACATGTTGCTAATCTAACAAACGTAACAAGGCCTATACATTTTTTTTAAAAAGTTCCTTTGTTTTCTTTGTGCCACTGCAAAAAGATGTTGCCGAAATCCAGCGTTTCCTGGTGCCATTTTAAGCAGGTGAGGGTGAAGTGTTTTTGCTAAGGGGCGTTTGAGTGCTGACTGTTAAGTGAGGAGTGTTACTTTTCGGCAGTATTTGCCCTTTCGTTCTGAGATTTAAATTGGCACCTTACGCCTGACATCCCACCCCCGGCTCCTACCCATCTGTAAATAGCCGTGATCTGCATGACTGTTCATGTGTGCACCCGAGTTTAGGCGATGGCAGGGACTTGCATGTCTGCAGCAGAGAGGAAAGTCAAGACCTTTCCCTGCAGGTTTCAGAGGGAGGATGGACAAGGTTTCCTCAAACAGCAGCTGATGTCATCAGTGCGTGACCCGGGGGTGTTCAAAATGGGCCGGGGTCGAAGAGAGGTCATCGAGACGAAGGGAAGTTCCTCGGCGATCATGAGGAGTGGGTTTGATTGACATGTTTCTTGGTTGTCTCTTTTTTTTAAGGATGAGGATGTCAGATATGCCACGCGTGTCTAGTCCTGCATGAGCATATGTGTCCACTTGCTTTTCTTTCTTCCCATTATTGTCATATTGTTTCAATTTAAATGCAATCAAATTAGCATATAGTAGCACAGATGGAGATGCAGCAGATAAACACAACATATATCATTGATCAGTCGTTCTTAATCGCATTGTTTTACAGGTATAAATAATACTATGTACATGTAGCATTGTGTGTATACAGAAAACTTCATTATGCTAAGTCAAATTCATAATGGTAATACACATGAGTTTTTAAAAATCCTTAAAGAACAAGAAACATCACTATTTACTTGTTAAGTTTATCCCATGACACCTAGCTTGTTGATGACTGTGTAGGTTAGCCTAACCAAAGGAGTCTGTGTTTTTTTGTGTGGAGAGTATTTTATCATGTCAGAGATAATTAGGAAAGTTATGGCAAAGACTGTAAACCGGTGAAGCTGCCAACCTAAAAAAAATAGATAAATAAATAAATAAAAAATACAACTGGGTACTTGTTGTTACCATATGACTTCATCACAGAGCGCAAGCTGGACTATTTATGTCTCACAAAAACCTGGCAGGCACAGAATGACTTCCTACAGCTAAATTCAGCAACTCCACCAGGGTTTGTTTACATGCGCAAACCTCAGTCTTCGGGCAGAGGAGGAGGCCTTGTGCTGATCTATCGCGAGGGTATAAAACTAACACCACTTTCTCCACCTGATCGATCTCCCTTTGAAATGCTGGCTGTTAAACTCTGTGGACCTACACCCATCATTATTGCTGCTCTGTACAGACCACCTAAGGCGCTGAACATTTTTATCACTGAACTCTCAACAGTTTTAACCACCCTTAGTACAATGTCTCCGAATATAATCCTAATGGGGGGTTTAAATGTTAATTTCGATAGCACTGACAATATGCTCACCAAAGATTGCTTTGCTGTGAGGCATTGTGTCAACTTTACAACCCACACCAAGGCTCATATCCTTGACTTGGTCATATAACATCATAAGATCATATAACTCTGCTGAACTACCCATCTCTGACCATAAAGCTGGATCATTCAACACCAACTTACTGCTCAGTAGCTCAAGGGTGCATCGTACCATATTCCGCCGCGATATTAGACGTTAATTCAGATGATTTTAGCAGTTTAATTGCCTCGAACCCCATTCCTGCTCCCACCTCCTCACTCCCTGATCCTATGGACGACTACACTCATATTTTGTCTTCTGCACTTGATACTTAAGCCCCCCTGAAAACACGAGTTGTCTCATTTTCCCATACTGCTCCCTGGTACACACCTGGATTACGTCAGCTAAAGGCTATAGGTCGGCGTCTTGAGAGGCTTTGCACCAAGACTGGAGTTGCTGTTAACAAACAAATGTATTTGGATTTTATACTCCACTACAAAAATGCGAATTCAACAGCTAAAACATCCTATTATGCAAATATCATCAGTACAGTTGAAGGGAATACTACAACTCTCTTCTCCACAATTGAAAGGTTACTAAATCCACCTGAAACCAATATGAACAGTAACCTTTCTAATAAACAATGTTGGGCTTTTTTGAAGTTTTTTTTTAACTCCAAAATTAGTACCATTCATGAGCAGCTAGCCTCTGGTAACATCTTGCAGACTCACTTACCGTCAGCAAGTGCCATGAAACTGTCCCAATCCCGTGACTTCAGTCTTCCAACTGAAAATCACATTTCTGAACTTATTACTAAGTCTAGCATCTCCACATGTCACCTGGATCCAATTCCCAAAACCCTAATTAAAACATGCCTGCCCTCTGTCCACGGGTATAATTCCTTCTTTACTGAAGGTTGCTATAATCAGACCAACTCTGGAATAAAAAAAAAAACAACATAGATTCGACTGACCAAAAAACTACCAGCCTATTTACAATTTACCATTCATCTCAAAAATCCTTGAGAGGGTAGTTGCAACTCCAGATTTGCCTTGATAACAATAATCTCTTTAAACAATTCCAATCTGGCTTTCACCCCAAACACAGCACAGAAACAGCCCTGGTTAAGATCACTAATGACCTCCTTTGTGCAGCTGACTCCGGTCTACTGTCTATCCTCATTTACTTTGACCTCACCGCAGCCTTTGATACTATATCCCATCAGCTCCTCGTGTATTGTTTGGCTAGCATTGGAGTTGGGGGCACTGTGTATAAGTGGTTTGCTTCCTTTCTTACATACACTTTGTACAAATTCAGAATTACCGGTCAGAAAGTTTGATAGTTATTGGAATTCCACAGGGTTCAGTGTTGGGGCCACTCCTGTTTATTATTTATCTCTTCCCTCTTGGCAACATTTTCCGGCACTATAATATCAATTTCCACTGATACGCTGATGATACACAGCTTTATGTGTCCACTAAGCCCACTTCCACTCTCCTCTCCGGTACCCTCACTGCTTTTCTCCATGATATACAGATATGGATTAATAACAATTATCTGAAATTTAACAGTAAAATTTAGCTACTCCTCATTGGCACTAAATCTACACTCTCAAAAACGAATATTCGCTCACTCGCCATTGCTGGAGCCGCCATACCTGTCTCCGCTCAGGCTAAGAGCCTTGGTGTTATCCTAGATATTTCCCTTTCCTTT
Organism: Lampris incognitus; assembly: GCF_029633865.1. Taxonomy (NCBI): domain Eukaryota; kingdom Metazoa; phylum Chordata; class Actinopteri; order Lampriformes; family Lampridae; genus Lampris; species Lampris incognitus. Next base: position 58,183,159 of record NC_079217.1, read on the forward strand.
TCCAGTCATATAAACAATATCTTCCAGATGGCATTTTTCCATTTGCGAAACATCTCCAGACTACGCCCTGTTTAACACAACACTCCACAGAAGTCTTAGGTAGTGCTTTAGTCACATCAGGCATTGACTATGGCAAAGCAATCCGGGCAGGCATCCCCAACAAACTTATTCGCCGACTTTAACTCATCCAGAATTCTGCAGCACGGATTATTCCACATTCAAAGTCCACTGAACGTGGATCTCATCTGCTAATTCCATTACACTGGCTTCCTGTGTCACAGCGGATTAATTCTAAAAATGTATTATTAATATTCGAAGCTCTTCATAATCTATCCCCTGCTTATCTCACAGACATCCTTCAGACTTACACCCCATCTCGCGTCATGCAGTCTTCACCAGCAGGTCTATTGGCACTACCAGCCATCAACCTCAGCACAATGGGTACCAGGGCTTTCTCATATGCTGCACCCAAACTCTAGAACTCCATTCCCCGTCACATCCGCTTACTGGACTCCATTACAGAATTGAAAACTGCTCTTAAAACCCACCTTTTTAAGCTAGCATACTCACTTTAACGGCATTAACAGCATCAAATTCATCTTTAAATAAAATGTTTATTATTTTTTATTATCATTGTATTATAACAATTCTGTATAGTAGCGACATAGCTGTTGTGCACACATGCTTGCCTCAAATGTCTTGTTTGTTGCTCCATTTATTTCTTATGTTTTGTTTTTGTTTTCTTTGTTTTTTGTGTGAGTGATTTATTCAAGTGCTATAGCTACTGTGAACTGGAGTCAAATTCCTCGTGTAACCAGGTTAAAATTAATGTTTTTATTTTATTTTGTTTGAGTATGAAATATCACCAAATCCTGTCTGTGTGCTGTTATTTGTGTTTACTACATTTTATTTTATGTCATTATTTACTTTTATGTATGTTTTCCAACGACCGTCATATACATGTACTGTCGCTTTAAGAGAGAGGTCTTGTGGGTACACGGTAGAGGGAACGCGGGAGAGGCCATTTTTGTTTTGTGGGAGGAGTCTCAAGCAGCAATCGAGCCGAGCCACACGTATTTCTTACCGTAGGACAGTTTTGCTGGTTGAGGAGAACGTAACCTTGAGTATCCCTGTAAGAAGATACTGCAAGCTGTGGGATAAAATACTTGTTTATCCTTTCTTACATCGGAGTCCCGTGGACGGTTTCTCCTTCTAACGCACACGAGTGAAGTCCGGGCAGTGGTTGAACTTCGACCCCCACGTCCGTAAGAAACACCGCTCCCGCTGGAGGACTGGACGTTTGTCGAAGGGTTTGAAACCAAAATAAATGGCAAGGTGGGCCAAATAGAGTCCTGTGTGTCCCCCCTCCTTCCTTGATCATGATGATGATGATGATGATGATGAGAGACTGAGGGCCCCCACAACACCTGGGGCCCCACCCAACTAGAACACAACGCAGAGCTAATGATGAGAGTGACGGGCATGCAGCAGGCTGACCAGCATAGAACAGCATAGGACTGCCCCCGTTACATTGGTGCCGTGAACCTCCTGGATTCTGAGAGTGACATCAGTTGCTCGCCGCGGGAGGCTGCTGTCGTCATCAAGCCCCAGACGTCCTCAGGTATTTCTACAGACTGTACACTCATGTTACAGTGGACTGGAGTTGAGCTGTGTGGACACTGGACAGTCATAGCTGTGGTTACCATGGACTGGGCTTGTGAACAGGACATTTGTATATACTGAAGGAAGAAAAACACACGAAAAAAAAAGGAAAAAAAGGTTAATGTTGATGTGATTGAAGGACTCGTGTGAATAATCTATTGATCTAAACTACTGGATATGTGCATATGTGATTAATATATTGGTGAATTTGTTGATTGTGTGTGATTGTTTCAATCTCTTAGTGATTTCTAGATTCAATTATTTAAATGAATTGAGCTTTTCACTTTTTTATTTTATTTTTTATTTTATCTGAGTGTTAGAGGTAGGAACATGGCAGAGGGTGGTTCGTACGTAGGTGGGGGTAACACTGCTGATCAGGATCTTTTGGATCGCCAGTGTGCTATGGAGAGGGGGTACCAGTTAGATGTGGGTGGGGGTTTACGGCTAGGTGTAGGTAGGAGTTTCGGGCAGCTCTTAGAGGGCGGGGAACCAGGCACCAGAGCACCAGGACCTAGAGACCCGACCACATTTGGCACTCCTCAGTTCACCTCCACACGCTACGTAGAACGGGCCAGGCCAGGTATCAGCGAAGGGGCTGTGCTAGGTAACAGCGAGCAGCCAGTGGGTGAGTTAGCCATGCTCATTACTCGGTTAGCAGAGAAGATAGGAGAGTCAATCACTGCTAAGCTGCAGGAAACACAAGTGCTTAGAAACACACACACACAGACAGTGCTAGGTCTGCTGAACAGCGTTTGGAGACAGCTCCTAGTGTTAGAGTAGTAATGCAGACAGACGCTAGGGAGCCTCCTATTTTCAGGGGCGATAGCTCTGATAGGTTTACAGTTCATGAGTGGGAGAGCCTTATGACTTTGTATTTGAGGAAGCGAGCCATTCCAGTTAGTGAGCAGTCACATGAGATTCTAGCTAAGCTTATGGGGAAAGCAGGGGACGTGGTGAGGATAAAGCTGCGCAACACATCTGTCGACCACATAGCGAACCCCCACATTATTTTTGATGTACTGAAGCAACACTTTAGTGACCTCACATACTCGAGCATGCCCCTGGCGGACTTTTACAGTACGCTGCCCAAGCCAGGTGAGGACGCTATGGAGTATTGGATTAAGCTTAATAAAACAGTGGAGGTGGCTGACGAATGCTTGAAGTGGCAGGGCCGTAGTATTGAAGAGCCAAGCCACGAGGTAAGCATGATGTTTATCAAACACTGTCCAGATCAGTCTCTTGCCAATGTTTTTAAGTTCAAGTCCGCAGGGAAATGGTCTGCTAGCGAGATCCAGGAGAGGCTTGATGAGCACATGGTGGAGAGGAAGTCCCGTGTTGCTGCAGGTGGACAACGTGAAGCAGGCGCGGTAGAGCGTAGGTTCCATTCACAGGTTCATGTCCCTGTAGTCGACATGGCTCCCGACTTGAACACGACCGTGCCGGTGGTGCCATCTCCCGTCCCGGCTCATGCGTCATCTCCTATACCATTTTGTGCAAGGTCTCCTACACCGTCTCCCCCACCTGTCTCTGGCGGTGATGACTATATGAGGAGTTTGGTGAGCTTGCTAGACCGTTTGGTCACAATGCAGACTCAGGTTCCAGTTAGCGCTGCAGTCCGGACACCGACGCTGACTCAACCGCCAGCTAACGCCGCAGGGCGGGTGCCAGACGCACCACAGAGGTTGTGCAGGGTTTGTAAGTCTCCGGATCACTCCACATTTTCCCACTGCAGCCGGGAGAACCGATGTATAAACTGTTTGTCTCCTGGTCATTGGAAGAGGGACTGTCCTCACCCTCAGCTGCCCAACCAGCTCCGTTCTCAGCCTGGTGGAAGAGCTGGTCGTCAGTCTCGTCCGTTAAACTACTAAACCCACACCTAGAGAGGGATGGTGTGGGTAATGTAGATGTATCCCTCACTGATGTCTCCGACCTGGCTCACTTGTATGAAGACAAGTGTGCCAAAGCACCTCAGGGTTCGCGTATGGTCATTCAGGCGACACAGAGGATTCAGGCTTTCAGTGACTTGTTCTATGCTCCTGTTCTTGTCAACCAGAGTGTGCAGCTTAATGGCATGTTGGATACTGGCTCTATGTCATGCAGTATCAGTGAAAATGCAGTAGAGAAGCTCCGCTCTGGGGGTGTTTTACCTGAGAAGCAGCAGCCTGAAGAGAACATTGTCTTGATTGGCTGTGGTGGTCTGGAGACTAGGCCTGATGGTTTTTATGACCTCAACATGCAGCTTTATGGTGTTTCCTTTGTCATACCCACTCTGGTCGTGCCCGGTCAGCATGATCATCTGATAGTCGGCACAAACGTCATTAAACATGTGGCCCATGTACTCAAGAGTGGTACTGAGTACTGGGACATCGCGTCCAGACAGGAACATCCGTCTAGTCCTGACGTTGAACAGTTCCTGTCCATGTTCACGAATGTAGAGCGCTGGAGGGGTGGTGCAGTTCCTGAGAAGATAGGTACTGTTAAGCTCACCCAGGCCGTGACACTCTTACCGAGGCACGAGCACTTAGTCTGGGGCAGACTTCCTGCTAAGGTGCCTATGTCAGCTGGAAGCACTGTTGTTGTGGAGCCGACAGACTCCAAGGCCATGCCACGCAGTGTCCTCGTAGGTCGACTTGTCACACCGCTCTGGGGTGATAGGTGGGTACCCATGATTGTTGTCAATCCATCTGACAAAGCCATCACACTGAAAAGGAACTGCAAGTTGGCTGATGTGTTTCCCTGCTTGGCGATTGAGGACTTTAATGTTTTCCAGGGACTGCAATCAGTTGCAGGGAGGCATGAGTCCAACGCCACAGATAGTGCCTGTCCCCCTGTCCAGCCGGCTACGAGTTTTTCAGAGCTCGGACTCAGTGACATTGACCTCAGCTCCTGTCAGGTTAGTGAGGCATGCAAGTCCCAGCTCACTCAGCTGCTCACCGAGTACCATGACATCTTCTCCAGGGACTCTCTGGACTGTGGCGAGGTCACAGGATACACACATCGCATCCATCTGGTGGATGAGCGCCCCTTTCGCTTGCCCTACAGGAGGGTTCCCCCAGCCCACTATCGGAAGTTGAGACAGGTTCTCACTGATATGGAGGAGAAAGGGATTATCCGGAAGTCCTCGAGCGCATACGCTTCACCGCTGGTTATGGTATGGAAGAAGGATGGCGGGCTTCGGATCTGCACTGATTTCAGATGGCTGAATGCTCGGACCTTGAAAGACGCTCATCCCTTGCCACACCAGTCGGACTGTCTTGCCGCGCTGGGTGGTAACTGCCTCTTTAGTACGATGGACCTCACCTCTGGCTTCTTCAACATCCCAATGCATGAAGATGACAAAAAGTACACTGCTTTCACGACTCCCCTTGGGTTGCATGAATACAATCGCATGCCACAGGGCCTTTGTAATAGCCCTGCAGCCTTCATGAGAATGATGATTGGGATCTTTGGGGATCTGAACTTCACGAAGCTTTTGTGCTATCTTGATGATCTTCTTGTCTTCGCGCCGTCAGAGGTTGAGGCTCTGTCGAGGCTCCGCACTGTGTTTCAGAGGTTGAGGGAGAACAACTTGAAACTGGCTCCGAAAAAGTGTCATCTGCTGCAGAAGCGGGTGCGATTTTTGGGCCACGTGGTTGATGGCGGAGGTGTGTCTGTCGATCCCTCCAAAGTAGAGGTCATCTCCAACATGACAGTGCAGGATCTCATGGAAGGTGATGGATGCACGCCTTCTGTTCGTAGGATCAAATCTTTCCTTGGTATGGTATTTTACTACCAGCATTTCCTCCCGAACTGCTCCTCCGTGGCTAAGCCCCTGTTCGCCCTTACAGCTGGACAAAAGAGGAGGGGGAGGTCAGCTAAGGATAAGAAGCCCCATGGCAGCTTCCGTAAGCTTACCTCCGCAGACTGGACGGTGGAATGTGGGGAAGCATTTGATCTGTTGAAGACGATGTTACTGGAGTGTGTGGTGCTTGCCCATCCAGACTTTGAGGTGCCTTTCATTTTGTCGGTCGATGCGTCTTTGGACGGACTCGGCGCGGTGCTGTCTCAAGTGCCCCGAGGAGAGTCCAAGGCCAGACCTGTTGGTTTTGCAAGCAAGTCCCTCAGTGCCTCACAGCGGAAGTATCCAGCTCATAGACTGGAGTTCATGGCGCTGAAGTGGAGTGTTTGTGAAAAGTTCAGCCACTGGCTGAAGGGTCAAAGCTTCACCGTTTGGACAGATAATAATCCGCTGACTTATCTCCTAACGAAGCCGAAGCTTGACGCGTGTGAGATCCGCTGGGTGTCTAAGTTGGCGTCTTACACTTTCGATCTCAAACACCTGCCAGGGAAGAAAAACGTGGTGGCGGATGCCTTGAGTCGCGACCCTTTTTCCAAGCCCGTCAGTCAGAGGCTACTTAGGGAGCCCTACCCGGCCCTTGTTCAGGAAGCCGACGGGGTTGAGGGGGACTCTGTGCAGGATGTTTTCAGACTCAGTTGCCAGTCCCAAACAGTGAGTAGTGCGCGATCTGGGTTTGCTTGTGATGCAGCTGAGGTCAGGGCTTTTTGTCAAGCCAAATGTGACTGGCCTGATGCATCAGTATTCACAGCACTCAGTTTGGTCCAGCACGTTCAGCATCTGTCGGGTGGTCAGGATACACTGCCAATGTTATCCACCGAGGAGCTCAGGTTGAGTCAGGAGCAGGACCCCTGCGTCTCCAAGGTGTTGCCCTTTGTCGCTATTCGGAAGCGGCCATCGAGACGTGAGAGGCATGGTGCTGACCAGAAGGTCCTCAGGCTGTTGAAACAGTGGGAGAAGTTGGAAGTCAATGATGGTGTCTTGTACAGGGTGACAAAGGACCCAGTGTCCAAGCAGAGGAGGTCTCAGTATGTTTTACCTCTGAGTCTGAAAGACAAGGCACTGTCTGGCATCCACGATCACGCTGGTCATCAGGGCCAGGACCGTACTCTCTCTCTTGCAAGGCAGCGTTTTTATTGGCCTGACATGGAGAGGGATATCAGAGCATATGTCAGATGCTGTCGGAGATGTGTGTTTGGGAAGACCTCAGAGCCAGCTGCTTGCGTGCCCCTGGAGAGCATTAAAACTTCCGCACCGATGCAGCTTGTGTGTATGGATTTCTGGTCCGCTGAGGACAGTAAGCAGCGGTCAGTCGATGTCTTAGTGGTTACTGACCACTTCACTAAGCTTGCTCACGCGTTCCCCTGCACCAATCAGACAGCGAAGCAGGTCGCCAAGAAACTCTGGGATCATGTATTCTGTGTTTACGGGTTTCCAGAGAGAATACATTCTGACCAGGGCACAAACTTTGAGAGTAACCTGATTGCAGAGCTTCTCAAGTTGGCGGGTGTAGCGAAGTCCCACACGACGGCCTACCATCCTATGGGTAATGGCGGGACAGAGCGTTTTAATCGCACGATGGGGAATATGCTCCGTTCCCTTCCGCTTCAGCAGAAGCAACAGTGGCCTCAGCAGATCCTCTCTCTCACGCTCGCGTACAATGCCACTGTTCACGAGACCACGGGTTATGCACCTTTCTTCCTGATGTACGGGCGTGTCCCAAGACTGCCGGTGGATGTTATGTTCAGGCAGGTTTTGCATGATCCTCACGTTGTTGACTATGACTCTTATGCTCAGTCTCTGCTTTCCTGTCTAAGGAGTGCAATGGAGATCGCTCAGAAGCATTCCACGGCTGAGCAGCAGCATCAGGCGCGACAGTACAACAGACACGCCAAGGGCACTGTCCTGTCTGTCGGGGATCGTGTTTTGGTTGCGAACCAGAGTGAGCGAGGGAAGAGAAAGTTGGCTGACAAATGGGAGAACGGAGTGTACACGGTTGTCGGTGTCAACCCCAATATCCACGTCTACAAGATTCAGGATGCAGAGGGGCACACCAGAGTGGTGCACAGGAACCGTTTGTTGGAGGTCAACTTCTTGCCCCTTCCTGAGTTAGATCAGGGTGAGGAGTCCAGTACAACCAGTCAGTTGCTTGACTGCGCAGAATCCGATGAGGAGGACAGTGCAGATGGCCTGACGGTCTCAGCGGATGCAGTGGGGCTAGCAGTCTCATCACTTGGAGACTCGCCTAGATCTGAGTGGGCAGACGCGGAAGAGTTCATTCCGTCTAGTCTGGTAGTCAGTCCTGTGGGGGCCACTGCTCAGTCTCCACCCAACACACACGCACCACACAACACACATGCACCACACATAGAGGCATCACACTCACTCGATGTAGGTGTTATATCTCACACTGATTCGCACACAGGGGCACCACCCTCACTCGATACAGATGTTGCAGCTCGCACTCTCACGCACACAAGTAGAGAGCGATGGTCGGGTTAGGACACGCACAGGGAGGGTGGTGAGGTCAGTGAACAGGTTAATAGAATCTATGGCTCAGATGCCATTTCTACGGAATGTGAGGGTTTGAACTTTGATGGAGGTTGGAGTCATTCAAACTAGTTTAATGTGAGTTATTAGGTGTCTATCAGACAGGGTTGTTTTGGGCCAAGTGCATGGTGTGGCGTATCAGGCGTCACATTGATCTAAGGGAATTCTGAGACTTGATCAACCTCATTATTTTCTGGACCTCGTAACCGAGGTAGCTCCTAAGTTGACTGGAGGACTAGGTCCTTCTTTTCACTTGTGCCAGTAGTCAATGATGGACTTTTCCTTTCCTCTTTCTCTTTTTATCCTGCTGTCAGGATGTTGGTGAATTTCAGGAGGGGTGAATGTAACCAGGTTAAAATTAATGTTTTTAATTTATTTTGTTTGAGTATGAAATATCACCAAATCCTGTCTGTGTGCTGTTATTTGTGTTTACTACATTTTATTTTATGTCATTATTTACTTTTATGTATGTTTTCCAACGACCGTCATATACATGTACTGTCGCTTTAAGAGAGAGGTCTTGTGGGTACACGGAAGAGGGAACGCGGGAGAGGCCATTTTTGTTTTGTGGGAGGAGTCTCAAGCAGCAATCGAGCCGAGCCACACGTATTTCTTACCGTAGGACAGTTTTGCTGGTTGAGGAGAACGTAACCTTGAGTATCCCTGTAAGAAGATACTGCAAGCTGTGGGATAAAATACTTGTTTATCCTTTCTTACATCGGAGTCCCGTGGACGGTTTCTCCTTCTAACGCACACGAGTGAAGTCCGGGCAGTGGTTGAACTTCGACCCCCACGTCCGTAAGAAACACCGCTCCCGCTGGAGGACTGGACGTTTGTCGAAGGGTTTGAAACCAAAATAAATGGCAAGGTGGGCCAAATAGAGTCCTGTGTGTCCCCCCTCCTTCCTTGATCATGATGATGATGATGATGATGATGAGAGACTGAGGGCCCCCACAACACCTGGGGCCCCACCCAACTAGAATACAACGCAGAGCTAATGATGAGAGTGACGGGCATGCAGCAGGCTGACCAGCATAGAACAGCATAGGACTGCCCCCGTTACACTCGTGAGCACAGGAACACTTGGACAATAAATTTGATTCTGGTTCTGATTCTGATTTAATTCACGCGTTTCTTAAGGAAAAGACAACCCTTGTCTCTGTGGTAAGAAATATCTCCGGTACCATACAAGGTTGAGCATTATCTAATTCCAAATTATCTATTTTCTAAATTTTGGAAAACTGGTGAAAAACCATATATAATCTATCCGTCTGTGATGGCTGCAGTCTTGGGTGCTAATGCTAATGCTAACTGCCTCCCCTCCACAGACGTATATCTCAAATCAATCTGTGACACATTGTGGACCCAAGGGTCTCAAATATCTTCTCAATGTCGGCAACGGGGCATTCAGAATGTGAGAGTTGCATACATGATAAAACATTCACAGCCACACTTATACACACAGAATATATGGACAGATTGAAGAATTTTATTTAGAATATAAGAATTTTGTTAAAGTATATCTCACACATATATATTGATTAAACAATACAGACATATGCGTTATAATACGTTAGCAAAAGTTGATATGCGCACGAGCCCTCTGGTTGGTGAGCCAGCAGATCCACCAGTAGGCTAACAAAGAGTCAGTCTTTGTTAGCAGTAGGAAACCAGCTGCTTTACTTTCTGTCTGTGTGTTGGTCAACCCGCCACTGTTGCTTATGAGGCCAGTCAGCATCAGATGTCAGCAGATGTCAGGAGCCGAGCGGGGGAGATGCTCGGTTCTACAGGAGGTGCTGTTGTTATAACAGGGGGAGAAGAGCTCAGATCTGTGTATGGCGAGGTGTCAGTTACACCAAGCACGAGCGCGCGCGCGCACACACACACACACACACACAGATTGCTCCACAGTCTGTTTGCTATTGGCATCGCAGCGATCCGTTCACGTTATTTTGCTACTAGGAGTTTTCTTTATGGAGCAGCTTTGATTCCTAGGTGACCCTCAGTGACCTCTGACGCCCTTCCCGTGACCCTGTGAGAACGACGTGAGTGGTTCTCTAGCCATCCCTCCTACTAACTCTAAAGCAGGGGGAGCTGGCTTGTTCTATTTATGCCCAAGCAGATGGAACGAGGACCTGAGAGAGGCCACCCCACTGAGCACGTTGGAACAGGTTAAAACCTTACTTTTTGGGGCGTCCGGGTTGCGTAGCGGTCTATGCCGTTGCTTACAAAGACGGGGACGCCGGCTCGAATCTCAGTGTTACCTCCGGCTTCATCGGGCGTCCCTACAGACATAACTGGCCGTGTCTGCGGGTAGGAAGCCGGATGTGGGTATGTGTCCTGGTCACTGCACTAGCGCCTCTCTGGTCGGTCGGGGCGCCTGTTCGGGGGGTAGGGGAAACGGAGGGAATAGCCTGATCCTCCCACGCGCTACGTCCCCCTGGTGAAACGCCTCAATGTCAGGTGAAAAGAAGCGGCTCGCGACGTCACATGTATCGGGGTAAGCATGTGGTAGTCTGCAGCCCTCCCCTGATTGGTAGAGGGGCTGGAGCAGCGACCGGGACGGCTCGGAAGAGTGGGGTAATTGGCCAAGTACAACTGCGGAGAAAAAGGGGGGAACCCCCCCTCCAACATATACACACACACACACACAAAAACGTACTTTTCACAACAGCCTATGGCTACGTTCTCTCTCTCTGTCTCTCTCTCTCTCTCTCTCTCTCTCTCTCTCTCTCTCCCTCTCTCTGTTTTGTATATTTTGCTATTTGTATATTCTGCTCCGATTCCTGTGTACCTGCAATGACACCTGTTGATATGCATATGTATTTTCTATATTTGCACTTTAATAATTGTGTCACTTTTTGTAAAGCACATTGTGTTGCCCTATGTATGAATTGTGCTTTATAAATAAAATTTTACTTGACTTGAAGGGTGTGTTGTTTTCTTTTGTGTTTGTGCATGGTGAAGAGTAGAGGGGGAACATATGAGAGACGTGTGATTCAGTCTCTCTCTCTTCCCTCCATTTCTCCCACCCTCCCTCTTCCTCATTTTGCATCTCTCTCTCTCTCTCTCCTCTCTCTCTCTCTCTCTCTCTCTCTCTCTCTCTCTCTCTCTCTCTCTCTCTCTCTCTCTCTCTCTCTCTCTCTCTCTCTCTCTCTCTCTCCATTCTTGTACCTGTATGAGGGGAGGGTATTCTAATAATTGAATTTCTCATTTCAAATTTAATCTTTAGCGCGCTCTCTCTCTCTCTCTCTCTATCTCTCTCTCTCTCTCTCTCTCTCTCTCTCTCTCTCTCTCTCTCTCTCTCTGGTCATCCATGAGCTCATAACCACCAGATCATGCATAAGACAGATGACTGCAATATCCCGCATGGAATATCAATAGACACACACACACACACACACACACACACACACACACACACACACACACACACACACACACACAGAGTAATTTATGCATTTATTCTTTATACTACTCAGCGTTTTATGTGCACATGAATACTTGTACATTGAGAGGAGACACTCTTGGAAGACACATATTTTGCTCACCTCTTGGAAATAGCACGGTAGATTACGTAATAACCGATATAGACCCCTTGTCAATTAGAGCATTCACTGTCAAACCACTAACCCCCCTTTCTGATCACAGCCAAATCACTGTGTTCATCAAAAAGACAGAAATCAACACTATCAAATCACTGCCCAGTAAGCTGCTCCACATGAATAAATCATGCAGATGAGTTGAAAACAGTACAGAGGAATTCAAAAAAGCCATTGACAATCACGAAATCCAAAATATTTTAGATATCTTCCTAGATACCCCTTATATCCTCAGTAAAGAAGGTGTCAATCAGGCAGTGGAAAAAGTTAACAATATATTTGGGAGAAAAAAACTGTAGAAAAAGCAGGATTAAAAAGATCAAGATCAAAACCAAAATTTAAGAAAGAAGATACCTGGTTTGATGCAGAATGTCAATCAATAAGGAAAGAACTTCGCAAGTTATCCAATCAGAAACACAGAGATCCAAATAATACATCAATTAGACTTATATGTTGTGAGACACTAAGACTATATAAACTCACACTCAGAACTAAGAAAGCTCAGTACACCTGTAAGCAGCTGACACTGATTGAGGAGGTCATTAAACACCAATAAATACTGGGACAATTGGAATCGCTTCGAAATGAACAAATCATGAAGAATTAGTGAAACAAGATGAAGATATCTGGACAAACCATTTCCAAACTCTATTTAAGAAAGTCCAATCAGATGAAAACACGGACCAAAGTTAACATAATACGCAAACTAGAAAAATTAGAATTGTCAATCAAGGAATATCAAAACTCACCCGACTCCCCCATCACTGAGCAGGAACTTTTAGACCAAATTGGCAAGCTGAAGCCCCAAAAAGCATGTGGCAAGATGGCATTCTAAATGAAATGTTAACATCTATGAATGAAAACTCTCAATGAGCTACACTTAAGTTATTCAACATAGTTCTGAGTGTGGGGATATCCACATGATATCTGGAATCACGGATTAATCACACCAATTTTCAAGAAGTGGAGATAAATTTGACCCCAACAACTACCGAGGCATCTGTGTGAGCAGTAACCTGGGGAAGGTAATTACTGTGGTATCATCAACTCCCGGCTAATAAACTTCCTTATGAAACATAATGTCTTGAATAAAAGCCAGATTGGATTCTTTCCAAATTACCGCAATACTGATCATATTTACACCCTACACACCCTAACTGAAAAACATTACTCAAAATAAAAAACAAATTATTCACTTGTTTTATCGACTTCAAAAAAAAAAGCATTTGATTCTATTTGGCATTAAGGATTGTTATTCAAATTAATGAGAAAAAGGTGTAGGGGGAACAACATATATTATAAAATCAACATACTCGGGAGCTACGTGTGGAATCAAAATAGGATCCAAAAGAACTCACTGTATCCCTCAGGAGTGCGGAGTGAGATAGGGCTGCCCTTTAAGCCCAACTCTGTTTAACTTGTATATCAATGAGTTGGCAACTTTGCTGGAAAACTCACCAGCAACTGGACTCACTCTGCAAGACGGTGAGGTCAAATTCCTGTTCTATGTTGTTGACCTGGTCCTTCTTTCACCATCGGAGGAAGGACTCCAGACTCAATTAGACCTTATTCAAAAAGTCAGACCTGGGCCCTGACAGTTAACATGAGTAAAACTAAAATAATGATATGTCAGAAAAGATCCAGATATCAGCGAAGAAGCACACATTTAGATTAGGACCAAATGAAATTGACCATACATTTAATTATACCTACCTAGGCCTTAGAATCAATTCTAGAGGAACTTTCAACATGTCAGTGAATGAACTAAGAGACAAGGCACACAGGCCTTTACTTGCCATAAAAAGACAAATCCCTTTTGAAATTCCAATTAGAATCTGGTTAAAAATATTTGAATCGGTCATAAAACCAATCGCCCTTTATGGCAGTGAAGTGTGGGGTCCACTTGCAAGTCAAGAACTAGATAAATGGGGAAAACATCCAATTGAGACCCTGCATGTTAAATTCTGTAAAAAACATTCTTAAAGTCCATCGGCACACCACAAACAATGCATGCAGGGCAGAGAACTAGGCCAATATCCTCTTCTGATTAAAAATTCAAAAAAGAACAATCAAATTCTGGAAACATCTAACATTCAGCGACCCACACTCTTTCCATTATAAAGCCTTGCAATACCAAGAGTTGAGCAAAGATAAGAACTCTCCTACCAACCTGGTCTTCAGCCATCGTGTTTCCACTAACACATACTAACACTTTAGAGGCGCAAGACCAGGTCCAAACTACACAACATATTCAGCTTTAACAAATTCCCTTAAACATAAAAGACAATTATTGTGAATATTGGCAATCTAAAACAAAATCCCAAAGCAAGTTGCAATGCTATTTGGCCCTAGACAGAGAGTACACATTAGCAGATTACCTCATTCAAATAAAAGAAACACATTTGAGAAACATCTGAAGAAATACAGCCTCAGTGAGCATCGCCTAGCATAGAAACAGGCAGACATAAAAAAGACCCGGTTGCCAAAAGACGAACGTCTCTGTCAACAGGGTGAAGACAATGTTGTCGAGACAGAGCTGCACTTTTTAGCTGAATGCAAGACATTCCGGGAAATCCGCGATTACTACTTTAAGAAATTTAAAAGAGAGACACCCCAAATTCATAGCCCTGCCAAACCCCAGAAAACTGCCCTACATACTAGGTGAACACAGAGACAGCTGTACTGTGGCTGCACAGTATGTTCTAGCCTGCCACCGTCTGAGAGGGACAGTGTGATACCCCGTACTCCTTCCGAACGGGGAGGACCGGGACAACACTCGGACACACACAAACACACACCACACACACACACACACACACACAGCCCCTCCCCCAAACACACAGGTCACATACACACACACTACACACACTCTCTCTCTCACACACACACACGCACACACACACTCACTCACTCACACACATATTCACACATATTCACACACACACACACATACACACACACAGAGCTACACAAACGATGGCAAAAATATTTTTATTGCATCTGTTGATGTATATGTGTTCTGTATTGTATACTGTTCTTGTCCTTTATGTGAACACTCTCACACGCACACACACACACACACACACATGCAGAGACTGACAA